>NC_134687.1:243659565-243874565 GCF_050947455.1 Rhinoderma darwinii | reverse complement strand
AAATAATGTAGTAGATCCACACACATAAATATATACACATACAGACACATGTATAGGCACTTAGACCCACAAATATACGCACAGAGACACATATACACACATACTGGAACTTATACACATACAAACACAGAGACATATATACACACACAGAGACATATAGAGACAAAAACAGCAGACGGATTAAGCACTTACCATCTGCTTCCTCACAGGCTTCTTGCAGGGCGGGCTGTGGGTGGCGCTTCCTCCTCTACTCTTGCTTCTTCTGCTCGTGTCTCCTCCGTGCGGTCTCTGATTCTGCGACACTCCAACTGTTCTTGGATTGGCTACAACTGCTCATGTGAGCAGTTCGGTCCAATCCATGAACAGAGGGCATGTTTTAGAAAAGCCGGTGTAGCCACCCTGCCCTGTGAGTGACCTGACCGCTGGTTGATCAGGTCACAAAGTACATTGAAAATAAATAAACAATCCTGCAGCTGTCCCGTCCCCCGTCCCCCGTCCCCCTTGCTGGATTTTTTACATTTTAATAATATTTTATTTATAAGTTATGAGTATGGGCAATGGACAAATCTTTCCTATACATATAACATAAATCAAAAAAGCTATATAAAAAAGAGACACACATACGCGGATTATAAATAAGTATCAATATCCATTACCCACCTGCCCCTCAACCCCTTCCCCTAAACTTCCCAATTATCCCTCCCACCTACTAAATATATTTAATACAATTATTATTTTTTTTTTAAACTTTTAACAACAACTTTACCTTCTCCCGGACCTAAACGAAAAACTAAATAAAAAATACAAATTGGAAAACAGTGGAAAAAGGACAGGAGGGTGGGGGCATTTTAATTATAGGGGTTGGCCTGGGAAGAGATAGATGCGACTCTGGACCTGGGGATTAAAGAAGGAGGAGCAGCCCACAGGCCAATGACTGACCAGAGATGGTTAATTGGATCTCCGAGTTCTGGCAGCGGCTTCCCGGAGTCAAAGCAGTTACCAGTTGGGGATGTGTCCCTACATAGTCTGACACTCCAATCAGGTACACGATCTCCTTTAACAACACCCAGTTATTAATTTACTCTTACATTTTTAGGAGGAATAACAGAGCAATGGCACAATGCAGAATTTTAAGAAAAGATGCTTCAGAATTGTGATTTTATGAGAAATACAAGTATTCACTAAAACAGAAATCTCAGGAGCGCTGGCAGGTTCTCTTGAAATTAAAATTCAAAGAATTCACGTGTTTCAAAATATTAACTAGCAAATATGTATTTTATAATTATTAAATAGTCCCAAATTTATGTAGTTTCTTTTAAAGAAACTGGGTTCACACAGAGTTTTTTTGCAGGCTGAAAATCTGCCTCAAAAGTCCATTTGGAATTTTGAGGCAGATTTTGCTCTGTCTGCGCGCCGATTTTTGCTGCGTTTTTTGCCCGCGGCAATTGAGCGCCGCAGGCAAAAAAGGCTGCGAAATATGCTTTCTTTGCCCCCCATTGATGTCAATGGGAGGTCAGAGGCGTAAATGCCTGAAGATAGGGCATGTCCCTTCTTTCTCCCGCGATACGGTCTTTCCACTCACGGGAAAAAAACGCCTCCGCCACCCATTGAAATCAATTAGAGGCAATAAACTTGTCAAAAAAACTCTGTGTGAACTCCCCCTAACTGCCTTTGTAAATTCAAATCTAAATATTTACTGAAAGCACATAGAGTACCTCCAGTTTGAAGGTGTTCTCAATAATATGCAACAGGAAAGACTAAAAAGTACAGCAGGACAGAGCTGCTCGGAGTGTAATACAGTATGTGTAAATTCCACAATAAATCCTGCAGTTGTACATATATATTTAGTGGTTACCAGCATCAATAGTGCGCTGCAAGAAACAAAGACACTTTTCAAAACTTTATGTGGGTAGCTTTATTTCGGGACCTTTAATATTTAACAGTTAAAATACATAAACTGTGTCTGTTAGCGTTACACAATGTAGGAATAGCTACTGTACATTCATATTGGGGCCTATATTCATAATGCAGTTATTGTTATGAGTTAAACTTCTGATCTTGTTCATTTAAAATTGCATTTAAAATACATTGAATACAATATATTATTGTCCAACAGTACAGCCTAAAACAAATTGTATTCCTGACCTGGGTTACCTGAGGGGTATTAAAACTCACTTAGATTATTCATTAGAATATAAAACACTGTACAGCCATATTAATGTACCATGTGAAATAGCCATTCTCTTTGATAAGCATTTGTTATTCAATACTTGAAGATGTTAACCGCTTCAGGTTAAGATGTCTTTTAAGGACAGACTGTAAAAGATTTTGAGAGGATCTCCTGGTGGTGATCTTTGGCAATGAATTGCTCCTCCGATTAAGAAATGGTGCTACCCACTCACTTTTGTTTACCTGCCGATAGTGTCTACTATTGATAACTAGTATGGAACCTCTTCTTGACGTAAGTTTTCAAGAATCGGGTAGTTCTTTCTGAATAGAAGTTCCAATTGATGTCTCTGCTGTATTAACTGGATATTGTGGAACATGGCCAATAGTCCCAGCTTTAGGAATATGTGGTATACTATCAGGTTTTCCTGGAATCACTGAAATCAAAGAGCTCTGTAGACTGTGACAGGTTTCTTTCGGCTCTATGACTATCTGAAAGAAGACAGATTCATTTCTTGCAACACATGCGCTTTCCCCAAGACTTAAAAACCCGTAAGGAGTACAAATCTTTGGCAGATGAGGTAGGGACATTGCTGCCCTAGTGACAGGATCTGGCAGATCTTCAAGCCTGACAGAAGACAACCCAAGGGTGTTTTTGCAAACAGGATCCGAGCTCCTTCTTCTAGACTTCTGGTCCAAGATTCTATCATCTTGGTTGTGCCACTGATGAGATCTCCATTCAAAGCACTTCTTAGCTGGAAATGTTCGATTACCCTCCAAAATAGAAAGAGAAGGAATAGTAAATAGTGGGGTGTTCTCTGGCGTGATCACAGGATTAAAAATATCTCTTAAATACTTCTTCTTTTGGAAAGCACAAACAAACTCCTCTTGTGACATTGTTGGTTTCTTATTCTGTAGCACATGTACTTCCAATATTTATAAGCCTCGACCGACAAAGAGCACATACGTAGAAAAGCATCACTGCAGAAAAATCAGATTTACCTTTTTTAGCACTTCTTGACTTTAAATTCAAGTGGAGAACACAGTTTCAGTCATAGAAAGATTATATTGTGCTTTTCAATGTAGGCTCTTTAGCAGCTGAGGTCTATTATCTTTTTATATTTTCAAGTCAGAAGCTTTTGAATAAGAAAACGGAGTCAATACTGAGTATTGATCGTGGACCAAACACAATGAATTTATGAGTCATGTCCTAACAATGAATAATTGAGCGACTACGTCAAAAAGGAATATCTAAAAAGAATGTCCCTCAAAAAAATATGCTTGATGCAAGTAACATTTTATTTTTATTTCTTATCTTAAACTTAGTCACCCACTTTATTCTCAAGAGGTCATGTTCATTATAAGATCAAAGACAGTGGCATTGCATTAAATAGGATAAATATAAAGTCACAGCCTCAACTACGATTGGTCTTCCCCCTTAACCCCTTGAAGTCCAAGCTATTTTTTTATTTTAGTTTTTCACTCCCCACCTTCTATGAGCCATAACTTTTTATTTTTAGGGTCAATAGAATGGTGTGAGGGCTTATTATTTTTGCGGGAGTAGTTGTAGTTTCTAATGGCACTATTTAAAGTACCATATAATGTACTGGGAAACGGAAAAAAAATTCTTTGTGTGGTGGAATTGTAAAAAAAACGTGATTCCTCCATATTATTTTGGGTTTAGTTTTTACGTCTTTCACCGTGCGTCAAAAACAATAATTTAACTTTATTCTGCTGGTCAATACGATTACGGTGATAGCAAATGTTGTGGAAGTCAATGGCTCAAAATATATTAGACTGAAATTTAGACGAGTTTTACAACAGACACTCACACCAGTAACTTTATCAAGCATCCTAATCAGGAGATTTCATACCGATGTATATCGAGAGAGGAATAAAAACACACAGACATTGCTTGTATGCTCAAAATACTCCTCTGAGGATTATTGCTAAACTCAACTACAATAATATCATTCAAAAGGGTGTAGGCTTGAGGTTAACCAATCAGAGGCAATGTGACAGTAAGGGTATGTGCACACGATAACTGCAATTATGTCTGAAATTACGGAGCTGTTTTCAGGAGAAAACAGCTCCTGAATTTCAGACGTAATTGCATGTACTCGCGTTTTGCAGGCGTCTTTTACGGACGTAATTTGGAGCTGTTCTTCATTGGAGTCAATGAAAAACGGCTCCAATTACATCCCAAGAAGTGTCCTGCACTTCTTTTGACGAGGCTGTAATTTTACGCGCCGTCTTTTGACAGCGACGCGTAGAATGACAGGTCGTCGGCACAGTACATCGTAAATGCCATTGAAAGTAATGGGTAGATGTTTGCCGACGTATTGGAGCCGTTTTTTCAGACGTAATTTGAGGCGTAAAACGCCTCCATTACGTCTGAAAATAGGTCGTGTGAACCCAGCCTAATTCTTATTCAGCCAATAGCATAACATGAGAATATTTCAAATGCATTATTATAAATTTTCATTATCAGGTAACATCTGGTCTATTTCTATTGGCAAGTATATAATAGAACCCTTATTAGTTATTCTTCCCCATGAGGCCACAACAGTGTCTATTTTATTCTCATCTCACTCCTTTCTTTGTTATGAATATTCTGTTCATACAATTGCAACTCCCCCAAGGTCAAACACACAGTTCTCCGTATCAAACATTAGATAACAACTCAGAGAGACATATAGTTAGCTGAAGAACAAAATCATCATTAATATACTTGTCTCATGATTATTTTAAAGCAACAGATGACTTTTATTCACTAAATGGATTCTTTAAGACACAAGTATATACACGTACATACGACTTTTGATCAATTTTCATAAAAAAAAAAAAATCATCGATAAGTTGACCAAAAAAACAGAGATTCTGGTGTTTTATATTTTTTTCTTTTTACGGTGTTCACCGTGCGAATTAAATAATGCTATATTGGTATATTTCTGACTTTTACGGATGCAGCGATACCAATTTCGTTTATTTTTCACATTACTTTAGAGGAAAAATTGTGGTTTTTGGAACTTTTAATTTTTTGTATTATTTTTTCACTACTAAAAAACATTATTTAACTTTTTTTGACACATTTCATTAGTCTCCCTAGGGGACTTGAAGCAGTGATTGTTAGATCGCTGGTACAATACACTGCAATACTAATGTATTGCAGTGTATAGTCATTATTACAGGCTTCTGTTAAGGGCTTAACAGAGGCAGAGTGAAGGCATTCTTGGGGGCCTTCATTAGGCCCCTGGGCTGCCATGACAACCATTGGCGACCCTCGATCGCGCTATGGTGCCACCGATTAGCTGTCCGAGGTGGGCACCCCCTCTCTATAATGCCTCAGATGCTGTGGTCGCGATTGATCTCCATGGACAGGCCCAATAGTGGTGTTTTCCAGTTCCTGCTACCTGTATCCTGTATCCCGTGCTACTTTGTTCCTGTGCCATAGAGAGTTGGAGTCATGTTGTGTCGTATACTATGCCTGCTGTATTTCACCACGCCAGGTGTCTGCCTGCTGCCAAGGTCCCATCCGAGCCTGCCATCACTGCTGTCTGTATTGCCACAGGTACCCTTATTAGAACTATTGACTTTGCCTTGGTATCCTGTTTGGCCAGCTGCTATCCCGCTACAGCTGTACGGCCCAGTGGGTCCACACACCCATTGCAAGTACATATATTCAGCACGAGAACAAAGCTTAGTGCATGTATACAGCACCAGAACTAAGCTCAGGAAATTAAGTGAATGGCGGTTGTAGGAAACAGCGTAGCTCGCATGCTACGCTGTTTCCGTAACTGCCATTCACTACTATGGGAGTTACGGAATCAGGGTTGCTCAGCGAACTAATTGTTTTTATCTAACATGGTCGGAAATCACATGCAACAGCGGGAACATAGAGCAGTAGAACGGGGTTTAGGGGGCCCCATTCTAGAGATTGGTGCGGCTCCCAGACGTGGGACCAGCATCTATCTGACATTTGACTTATCCTGTGAATATGTCATAAATGTCCCTGATGGGAAAACCCCTTTAATACAGCACCAGAACCAAGCTCAGTGTTACAACCAACATGTTGCGGGCCCACTGTGCTACTTCACCAGTGATTGAGCAGCTATGGTGCTTGCTATTGCCAGCCTAATACCTTTAAAAGAGTGGCGGTTTTGCAAGATGCCTAATTGGGAGGATGTGAGAAGTGATGGGAGTATTTGTTGCAATCTATTAGCTAAGAGTTTAGTGAGCAGTTTATAATCCTGATTAAGGAGGGATATGGGTCTATAGGATTGCACTAAAGTAGGGTCTTTGGCAGGTTTAGGGATCAGGATATTCCGGGAGTCATGAAAACGAGGGATTGGAGCATTTTTTACGTAAATTAAATTAAATAGGGACACGAGTGTGGTTTGAGAATTTTATAGTATTCTCCCGATAGTCCGTCTGGAACAGGGGATTTGTTGTTTGTGAGATGTGTGATGGTCGATTTGATCTCCTCTTCAGTTATTGGCTGGGAGAGCAAGGTTTGCTGATCCGAGTTCAATTTAGGAAGGGATGTGGCGTTTAGTAAGTGTTGGGTTAGCTGGGGGTCCGGCGCTGAAGACGAGCATAGTGTTCGATAATATTCTAAGAATGTTTGTTGGATAGTGACAGGGTCAGTGGTGGGGGAGGTCACTTCATTATTTTCAGTTTTAGAATTCTATAGTTAGATTTGGAGTTTTTATAAGATTGGAGAGAAGATGTCAAATTTTGTTTCCACATCTGAAATATTTGGTTTTAACAGAGTCATTAGACCATTGGGCCTGTCCTAATAAAAAGGTCTCAAGTAGTCGACGTGAGTCCAGGTAATGTTTTTTCCTTTCCGGAGTGGGGTTAGCTATGTGCTTGGCGTGAGCGTCCGTCAAACTGTCATATAGTGGGTTATATTGGGCAGTCCATGCACATCTCTTATGAGAGACATAGGCTATAATACATCCTCACATGACAGCTTTAGAGGTCAAAAAGTTAATTTTTAAGTAGCTACCTTTGCTGACTTGGTAATCGGAATTTTGAGGAGCTATGCACACACAAATATTCTGATGCATGAAGTTTGGACGTGCTTAATTATTCATGCTGTATCCAGCTACCCACGTGTGTCTGGTTATCCGCTGCCAGTCTGCATCCTGCTGCCTGTGACGAATCCGAGACTTCCCGCCTATTACGAACTGTGGCTTCTGATCTACATCCATCTTCCAAGGCATCATCTGCTGGTGCCTGTACCCTCTGTGAACTACACCGTAGTATCCTGGTCCGCTGGGCCAGCAACTACTCTCACTGGTGAAGTAGCACAGTGGGCCCGCAACATGTTGATCGTAACACTGAGCTTGGTTCTGGTGTTGTATTAAAGGGGTTTTCCCATCAGGGACATTTATGACATATTCACAGGATAAGTCAAATGTCAGATAGATGCTGGTCCCATGTCTGGGAGCCGCACCAATCTCTAGAATGGGGCCCCCTAAACCCCGTTCTACTGCTCTATGTTCCCGCTGATGCGTGTGATTTCCGACCATGTTAGATAAAAACAATTAGTTCGCTGAGCTATCCTGATTCCGTAACTCCCATAGTAGTGAATGGCTGTTACGGAAACAGCGTAGCATGCGAGCTACGCTGTTTCCTACAACCGCCATTCACTTAATTTACTGAGCTTAGTTCTGGTGCTGTATACATGCACTAAGCTTTGTTCTCGTGCTGAATATATGTACTTGCAATGGGTGTGTGGACCCACTGGGCCGTACAGCTGTAGCGGGATAGCATCTGGCCAAACAGGATACCAAGGCAAAGTCAATAGTTCTAATAAGGGTACCTGTGGCAATACAGACAGCAGTGATGGCAGGCTCGGAAGGGACCTTGGCAGCAGGCAGACACCTGGCGTGGTGAAATACAGCAGGCATAGTATACGACACAACATGACTCCAACTCTCTATGGCACAGGAACAAAGTAGCACGGGATACAGGATACAGGTAGCAGGAACGGGAACACTGGGAACTGGAAAACACCAAGGGACCATTTGCAAAGACTAACACGGGTAACACAACAAAGCTCAGGCAATAAAGGAAGGGGCAGGGTCCTTCCCAAAGTCCAGGGTGATCATGGGAGCAATCAGTCAATCTAAAACATGTGTGTGCTCTGGCCCATTAAGGCCAGGAATGAGCTCGAGCGCGCACCCTGGTGGTCACTGCAGGACAGGACGGCCGCATGTGCTGGCATCTCTGGGGAGGAAGACGTCTGCGGACGTTACAATATCCCCCCTCTTATGCCCCCTCTTCTTGGGGCCAGAAAAAGACAGGAACTTCTTAATGATGGAAGGAGCCTTGACGTTCTCCTCTGGCTCCCTGACCTTGAATACATTGGCAGAACCAACAAGGGGGCAACTGCAGGGCTAAGAGTCTTAGAGTAGCGGTTCAGTACTACAGGCTACATAAGGGACACGTGAAAGGAGTTGGGGATTCTGAGGGGAGCGGGCAGCCAAAAGCTTATAAGAGGGTTGATCCGCTGGAGGATCTCAAAGGGTGCGAGGAACCTGGGAGCGAATTTGCACTACGGCACCCTCAGCCGGATATTCCTTGAGGACAGCCAGACCTTGGTACCCGTAAAAAAAACTGGGGAGGCTCTCTTCTCCTTGTGTTTGCCTTTCACTTCATGCGGTTGACCACCAGCAGAATAGAGGATCGAATTTGCTGCCAGATCTGTAGGAAGTCCCTGAATGCAGCGTCAGCTGCAGGCACCTGGGACATAGCGGACACAGGGAGAGGAATTAGTGGATGTTGGCCGTAGACAATAAAGAACGGTGTAGAAGCAGTGGACTCACTTGTGTGGTTGTTATAGGAGAACTCGGCCCAAGGAAGAAGCTGCACCCAGTCATCATGCTGTCTGCAGATGAAGTATCGTAGATACACCGCATTCCAAATTATTATGCAAATGTTATTTTTCACTGATTTTCCTAAATAGTCGATGCAAATGACAGTCAGTATAATCTTCAAGCCATCAACCGTTGGAGTATAATGCAAATTTTATTGAACAAATCTGTTAATTATCAGATTTTTTTTTTAGAAGTAAAAAACCTCAAAATGCACTGTTTCAAATTATTATGCACAACAGAGATCAAAACATTTTAAAGGTTGTAAAGAGAACTAAAATGGTAATTAGTTGAATTTGCAGCATCAGGATGTCATATTTACAGAAATCAAAAGCTCTTTCAATCAAACTTAACAGGCCAAGTTACATGTTAACATAAGACCCCTTCTTTGATATCACCTTCACAATTCTTGCATCCATTGAATTTGTGAGTATTTGGACAGTTTCTGCTTGAATATTTTTGCAGGATGTCAGAATAGCCTCCCAGAGCTTCTGTTTTGATGTGAACTGCCTCCCACCCTCATAGATATTTTGCTCGGGGATGCTCCAAAGGTTCTCAATAGGGTTGATGTCAGGGGAACATGGGGACCATACCATGAGTTTCTCTCCTTTTATTCCCATAGCAGCCAATGACACAGAGGTATTCTTTGCAGCATGAGATGGTGCATTGTCATGCATGAAGATAATTTTGCTACGGAAGGCACGGTTCTTCTTTTTGTACCACGGAAGAAAGTGGTCAGTCATAAACTCTAAGTACTTTGCAGAGGTCATTTTCACACCGTTAGTGACCCTAAAGGGGCCTACCAGCTCTCTCCCCATGATTCCAGCCCAAAACATGACTTCGCCACCTCCTTGCTGACGTCGCAGCCTTGTTGGGACATGGTGGCCATTCACCAACCATCCACTACTCCATCCATCTGGACCATCCAGGGTTGCACGGCACTCATCAGTAAACAACATGGTTTGAAAATTAGTCTTCATGTATTTCTGAGCCCACTGCAACCGTTTCTACTTGTGAGCATTGTTTAGTGGTGGCCGAATAATAGCTTTATGCAAACTTGCAAACCTCTGTAGGAACCTACACCTTGAGGTTCGAGGGACTCCAGAGGCACCAGCGGCTTCAAAAACCTTTTTGCTGCTTTGCAATGCCATTTTAGCAGCTGCTCTCCTAATCCTATTAATTTGTCTGGCAGAAACCTTCCTCATTATGCCTTTATCTGAACAAACCCGTCTGTGCTCTGAATCAGCCACAAATCTTTTCACAGTACGATGATCACACTTAAGTTTTCTTGAAACATCCAATGTTTTCATACCTTGTCCAAGGTATTGCACTATTTCACGCTTTTCGGCAGCAGAGAGAAACTTTTTCTTTCCCATATTGCTTGAAACCTGTGGCCTGCTTAATAATGTGGAACGTCCTTCTTAAGTAGTTTTCCTTTGATTGGGAACACCTGGCAAACTAATTATCACAGGTGTCTGAGATTGATTACAATGATCCAAAGAGCCCTAAGACACAATACCATCAATGAGTTTAATTGAAAAACTAATTATTAAATGTTTATGACACTTAAATCCAATGTGCATAATAATTTGGAACACGGTGTAGTTCTCCATGATTTGGTTGATGCTCTCGACTTGGCCATTGGACTGGGTATGGTAGGCTGAGGAAAAGTCCAACTTTACATCAAGGAGTTTGCAGAGGGCTCTCCAAAATTTCGATATGAACTGAACCCCCCTGATCCGACATGATATGCAGAGGTAAGCCATGCAGGCGGAAGATGTGTTGGAAGAAGAGGTCGGCCAGTTGAGAAGCAGAAGGTAGACCGGTCAGCGGAACGAAATGAGCCACCTTCGAGAATCGGTCCACCACCAAACAGACCGCACTGCATCCAGCAGAGGGAGGTCCATTGCTATATGCTGCCAGGGAGCATTGGGCACAGGCAGCTGCTGGAGCAGGCCAGCAAACTTGGAGTTAGCAACCTTGTTAGCCACACACACCGTGCAGGATGAAACAAAGTCCATGATGTTTTGGGGCAGCATAGGCCACCAGAAATGACGGACAATCAGGTCTCGGGGTTTTCGGGCACCCGCGTGACCTGCCAGTCTGGAGCTGTGTCCCCAGCGAAGGATTATCCTTCTGTCTGCCAAGCGCACAGAAGTCCTCCCCAAAGGGATGTCTCTTACTTGCAGAGGGTTGACAGAGATAATGCAGGACGGATCAATGATATCTTGTGGAGACTCCATGGTGTCCTATGTCTCGAACGACCTGGACAAGGCATCGGCCCTCACATTCTTGTCAGCAGGGAGGTAGTGGAGCTGAAACTGGAACCGGGCAAAGAACAGCGACCACCTGGCTTGACGGGGATTCAGTCGTTGAGCCGTCTGGAGATAGGTGAGGTTCTTGTGGTCAGTAAATATCCGGATAGGATGAACTGCACCCTCTAGTAGATGTCTCCACTCCTCCAGGGCCAATATGATGGCCAGTGACTCCCAATCGAGTAGTTTCGCTCTGCGGAAGAGAAAAGTTTAGAGTAATAGCCACATACCACTGCCTTGCTCTTGGGAGCTCTCTGGAACCAAAGTGCGCTTGCACCAGCAGAGGAGGCGTCCACCTCCAACAAAAACTGTCAAGATACAACAGGATGATGGAGGGTAGAGGCTGACGTGAAGGCACTCTTCAGGCTATTAAATGCGGATTCCGCTTCTGGAGTCCACACCTTGGCGTTCATGCCTTTTTTGGTGAGGGAACAAGGTAGCACGGGATACAGGATACAGGCAGCAGGAACGGGAACACTGGGAACTGGAAAACACCAAGGAACCATTTGCAAAGACTAATACGGGTAAGACAACAAAGCTCAGGCAATGAAGGAAGGGGCAGGGCCCTTCTAATAGTCCAGGGTTATCATGGGAGCAATCAGTCAATCTAAAACATGTGTGTGCTCTGGCCCATTAAGGCCGGGAATGAGCTCAAACGCACACTCTAGTGGTCACTGCAGGACAGGACGGCCGCATGTTCTGGCATCTCTGGGGAGGAAGACATCTGCAGGATGATAGGAGTCTGCGGTCTGCGACCATGGACGTTACACTGAGCTTGGTTCTGGCATTGTATGTAAGAACAGAGCTTGGTTCGGCTGATGTATGTATCTACTGAGCTTGGTTCTGGCACTATATTTATGTACTGAGCTTTGTTCTTGCCCTGTATGTATGCACTGGGCTTGGTTCTGGGGGTGTATTTAGGCATTGAGCTTGGTTCTGGTGCTGTATTTATGCACTGAGATTGGTTCTGTTTCCTCATTCGCTGCTGAACTAATGCCTGCATCCGGCGCTCCCTGCTAATTCATTTGATTGGCTGCAGATTTAATCCTGCTAACCACTCATAAAATCCCCAAAAACAGCCTGTGCAGTATTATTGCTAAACTGTCAGGCCCACTGAAGGCTGTTGTCAGAAAGAGCCAGACTTCCAGTGGGATGGAGCATAGTGGGAGAGGGGGGATATGTGGCAGATGTATTGTCTGTCGGAGGTATACATTGGGAGGATTTCCTAAAGTATCTGACGGATACCACTATAGTGGCATCTATTGCTCATAGACTTCCATACAGCAGAAAAATATATATACAGACGTAGACCAGCTAAACGGAGTCCAAAAGGACACTCTTTTGGCCTCCGTCGAGTGAATGGGAACCTATGGATACCTTTTGAATTAGATCTAATAGAGATACATAAAACTACAGGTATGCCTAGTTTAGATACAGTATCAGAACCAAGCTCATGGCATAGATATAGTGACAGAATAAATCAAGATTACAGAATAGATGAAGTAACAGAACCAAAATGACTTCATAGATACGGTGACAGAACCAAGCTGACTGCAAAGATACGGAACAAGGACAATGCTCACTACATAGATATGGTAATGGCATCAAACTGCTGGCCAGCACCCATCAAGTTTAATGTACATCTGTGCAAAAGTTATATTATTCTTAGCGTATGTTCACACGCAGTGACCAAAAACGTCTGAAAATACGGAGCTGTTTTCAGGCGAAAACAGCTCCTGATTTTCAGACGTTTTTGTAGCAGCTCGCGTTTTTTGCGGCGTATTTTACGGACGTTATTGGAGCTGTTTTTCAATGGAGTCAATGAAAAATGGCTCCAAAAACGTCCCAAGAAGTGACATGCACTTCATTTTCGCGGGCGTCTTTTTACGTGCCGTATTTTGACAGCAACGCGTAAAATAACACCTCGTGGGAACAGTACACCATAAAACCCATTTAGAGAAATGGGCAGATGTTTGTAGGCGTAATGGAGCAGTCTTTTCATGCGTAATTCGAGGCGTAAAACGCCCGAATTACGTCTGAAATTAGTGCTTGTGAACATACCCTTAAAGGTTTTATTCTTAAATGTTGCCAGGTACCACTCTCAACATTGATTTTGACATTGCCCAGCACATTAAGAGGACAATGACAGTAGTGACAAGCCCCCTTGTAGCCCCTTATCAGCTAGACCTGGTGGCTTCAACCCAGCAGGCTATACCTCACACCCAAGCTATCTTGAGTTCTCCAGGGCAGCTTGAAAAAGGACCAATGAGGATAATTGCTCTTATCTGCCTCCTATCCTGGAAGGACCCATGTGGTAGAAGACTCTGTGGACATGAAAAGGGGACCCCAGTCGCGTACTTCAGGTCTATACATAGGTCATAGGATTTTCCTAGCATATATGTCGAATTTGCACTAAATACATGGTATGAACAGAGCCTTACAAGTACATGATGGTATTCCGGACATAAGCAAGAGGGAGGATGAGGTACAGCAGTTTTTGTTTTCTGCCAATTCTAAATATTTTTATTTTTATTCTTACTGCAAGATATACATTTCACGACAGAAAATCTATATGTAGAAAGAAAAGCGAGGCGGGAACACAACGCAAAGTCTCTCACTCTCAATGAGAGAACACGAACCACTGTACTACTGAAAGACATTGGAAAGACATTTAAAGAAAGAGCAGTAAATAAACAAGATCATTCCAGTTTGAATTATAAAGTTAATGATACTGGGCATAAAACTCTTCGTGCATCAAGTTACATATATAGTTCGGGAATCATAAAGACGCTCACTTCAAAGATGGAATCTAAAACAAGGTCTCACTGAGACATAGCAATAAGAAAACAATTACAGAGCAAAAAAATGACTTTGCTGCAGGAGTCTTTCTTCCAAGTTCAGAGTTCCTTTATGGAGGCATGACTGGTCTGAAAGGGTTCAATTTAGAAGAACTAAAAAGAAGAACCTTCAAGCTTCTATTGGCTGTCACGGCCGTGGTCACGGACCGCCGCCGTTCCTTACCTGGCGACGCCCGCGACCACAGTCCATTGTCCTCCTGCCGGATTCTCCCTCCTAGGAGATGCCAACACTAGCGGCCAGCTGGCCCTGCTCCCACTGATAAGGTGCGCACGCGCCATCCAGGCCTTAAAAGGCCAGCGCGCGCACATGTTTAAAGTTCCATAATCAACCCCTGCCCATCCCGGACTATAAGAAGGGCTCTGTCCTTCCATTCCCTGCCTAAGCGTTGTTGTAATTTTCCCATGCAAATGGTTCCTTAGTGTTTTCCTTTTCCCAGTGTTCCCTTGTCCTGACTCCTATATCCTATATCCTGTGCTGTGCCTTGTTCCAAGGCTGTGTAGCACCTGAGCCGTACCTTGCCTAGCCTGCTGGAATTCTCCACGTCGGCTGTCGCCTGTCCTTCTGGATACCATCCGCCACGTCTGGCGCAACCCACCACCTCCAGCCCTATCTGTGCCAGAGCCCTTGCCGCCATCCGGACTATCCCAGGTACCTGTGTGCTACACTCCTACCATAGACTTTCTGCGTAGACTGTGAGTTGGTCAGCTGCCTCTCCGCTAAGGCGGAGCAGCCTAGTGGGTCCACATACCCCTAGATCGTGACATTGGCTAATACGGGTCATCTAATGTTACATAGTTACAAAGTTAGTACGGTTGAAAAAAGACACATGTCCATCCAGTTCAACCAAGGGATGGGAAAAGGGATGGAACATTTCTACACATTGACATAGGAGCTGATATTTTTTCGTTCTAGGAAACTATCTAAGCCTTTTTTAAAGCCATCTACTGTCCCTGCTGTGACCAGCTATTCCATAGATTACCAGTTCTCACAGTAAAGAAGGCTTGTCACTTCTGCAGATTGAACCTTTTTTTCTCCAGACGGAGGGAGTGCCCCCTTGTTTTTGAGGGGTTTTGCATGGAAAAGGATTTCACCATATTTTTTGTATGTGTCATTCATATAGTTATATAAGTTAATCATGTCCCCCCTTAGTCGTCTCTTTTGAAGACTAAATAGGTTTAATTCTATTCATCTTTCCTCATAACTTAGATTCTCCATGCCCCTTATTAGTTTCGTTGCTCTTCTTTGTATTTTTTTCCAACTCCAGGGCATCCTTTCTATGAACTGGAGCCCAAAACTGAACTGCATATTCTAGATGAGGCCACACTAATGCTTTGTAAAGTGGTAATATTATATCCCTGTCCGGCGAGTCCATGCCTCTTTTAATACACGACAATATCTTGCTGGCCTTTGAAGCAGCTGATTGACATTGAATGCTGTTATTTAGTTTATGATCTACAAATACACCCAGATCTTTCTCAACAAGTGACTCCCCCAGTATAGCTCCCCCTAGGACATAAGATGCATGCAGATTGTTGGTACCCAGAAACATAACTTTACATTTATACATTAAACCTCATTTGCCAAGTGGATGCCCAAACATCTAGTGTGTCCAAATCAGCTTGCAATTTACTAACATCTTCTATAGACTGAACAATACTACATAGCTTGGTGTCATCTGCAAAAATAGAAATAGTGCTATTAATCCCATCCTCTATATCATTAATAAATAAATTGAATAATAGTGGTCCCAGCACGGAACCTTGCGGTACCGCACTTATAACCAGGGACCATTCAGAGTAGGACTCATTGACCACAACTCTCTGGATACGGTCCTCGAGCCAAGTCTCAATCCAATTACAAACTATATTTTCTAAACCTATACTCCTTAATTTACCCATTAGACGTCTATGAGGGACAGTGTCAAATGCCTTTGCAAAGTCTAAAAACACTATATCCACAGCGGCCCCTCTGTCTAGGCTTCTACTTACCTCTTCATAAAAACAAATCAGGTTGGTTTGACAACTTCTGTCCTTAGTAAAACCATGCTGGCTGTCGCTTATAATACTATTTTTTGTCACATAATCCTGTTGTAATGGCAGGAAGGAGGTGAAGGGAAAGTGAGCCCTAATCTACCCACCGCCCTGTCCCTGCCTACTTGCAACGACCCGCCCTAGGCGACGGGGTACAACTGGGCGGCGGTCCCTACGCTGTCTAAGTGCACGGGAAAACAAACAGGGAACACGCAAGGGAAGGGGCAGTAGCCCACGGAACGCCGCGAGGAAACGGAGCGGTGAATGAGTAGTCAGGACCAGGATAAGGTGGAGTATACCCAAGTGAGCACGGAGGAGGAAGCAAGCCGGAGGCAAAGCAAAGCAGGTTAAGCAGAACAGCAGCAAGGCAGAAGCACGGCAGAAGCAGGCTGGAGCAAGCAGCAGTGGGGCCAGGAATCCAAAAGAATTACAAGCACTGAGGAGAACACAGCAGGTAATAAAGGACAGGGGGCGGAGCTAACTCTGACTGACCAGGCCGCGATAGGCTCTCCCACTCCTGAGCCTGCCACCCTGGTTGGTGGGAGATGGTGTCAGTCGAACAGGTCTGGCCTCAGGTGTGGATTGATTAATCCCAGGAGTATACCTAGACGTAGTACCTGGCAGATCCCTAACACCTGTATATAGTCCCTCAATAGCCCCTCAAACATTTTTCCCACGATTGATGTTAAGCTAACTGATCTATAATTACTCGGGGAAGACCTAGAGCCCTTTTTGAAAATGGGCACCCCATTTGCCCTGTGCCAGTCCCTTGGCACTATACCAGTCACTAGAGAATCTCTAAATATTGTGAAGAGGGGGACAGAAATAACTGACCTAAGCTCTTTAAGAACTCTAGGGTTTAATCCATCTAGTCCCGGGGCCTTGTGCACATTTATTTTATTTAACTTAGCTTGGACCATATCTACATTCAGCCAATTCAATATATTAATTGATGTATTCACAGCACTGGCACCGGCTACATAAGCTGCTCTTTCTTCTGTTGTATATACAGAGCTAAAGAGCCCATTTAGTAACTCTGCCTTCTCTTAATCCCCTGTGACCATCTCCATATTACCAATATTTAAGGGTCCTACATGTTCAGACCTTGGCTTCTTTGCATTTATATACTTGAAGAATTTTTGGGGATTAGTTTTACCATCCTTGGCCACCTGCCTTTCATTTTGTATTTTTGCTGATTTTATTACATTTTTACAGATTTTATTAAGTTCTTTATAATTTACAAAGGCTACAGCTGTACCCTCAGATTTGTATTTTTCAAATACCCTTTTTTTGTCATACAGATATAGCTGTCTTTACCTTGACTTGGGTTTTATTTTTTTCCCGCAAAATTTTTATTGAAAAGATATATCAAATACAAGGATTGGTAAGTACATTTGCGAACATTCAAGTAATACATTACATAACAAAAGGAGTCAATAGTAACACAATAAAGTACAATGATGGTCAATAAGAAGCAAAGTATAGATGAGACCAAATATAAATCTATATGGATAAAGAGGAAGGAGTAATCGCCAATATGAATAACTCTGTTGGTTGGTATCAGTAGAGAATAGAACTGGGCACAAGAAAGTGGAGGGGGGCTTAGCCTAAAAAGTTACAAGAATATCTAGAAACAAGAAAGGGGAATAGTATTATGTGGGCTATCAAGCCAGACCCTCTATCTAGATATTAGGACAGAATGATTGCAATTGACACCGGCATAGGTTAGCTCATGCCAGCAGTTATCATTTATACCCTTAAGTATCATTTTTAATGTTGGTTGACAGTCCTCCTTCCAGTGTTGAGCAATTTGTAGTCTAGTTGTAATTAAGGTGTGTGATATGATCATTAGGAAATAGTACTAGGCCTAAACTTAATAACGCTAGGGCTGGGTCTGGTGGTATGTGAACCTTACATAGTCTGGATAGTAGTTTAAATACTCAAAGCCAAAGGGAATTGACTTCAGGACATTCCCACCATAAATGGAGGTAGGTTCCCTCTGATGCCTCACATTTCCAGCAAATAGAAGAAAACCTAGGAAACATTTTCTGAAGTTTCACAGGAGTGCAATACCAATGATAAAAATGTTTTCTAGAGTTCTCCAAGTGTGAGAGACATTTTGAAGTTTTAATAATAGAGTTGAAGGATGACAACCATTGGTCTGCTGATATTTGTAATTTCAAATACGTTCCCATATATCTTTTAGATGAGAAATTGGGTGAACCTTTTCCTGTTTTATCAGCTGGTAGCATCTTGAGATGCCTTTTTTTACAAGGGTGGGGAGCCTGCAACCAAAAATTGAAGAGACTAGGTACTACCGGGAGAGAAGGATGAGACAACCCATGTAGCAGATATCGGATTTGTAAAAATGTAAAGAATTCCGTGTGTGTAACATTATATGTGGTGTTTAGAGACTGAAAAGATACCAATTTATTTTCAAAGGGGGAGACGTAACCCAGGTATTGCCAATTCTAAGACCTCTAGTGATTCCGAATAGAAGCCAAATTTAAAGAGATCATCTCTCTTAGAAATTAGATTCCAAACTAGAAAGATCACTCTTAAAGTTGAGAGGGGGATTAAGATTTGTTCTAAAAGTTGTGGAAGCAATTAAGTGATGCCTCAAAAGGCGATTGTCTAGAAAGTGAAGTTCAATATGCACCCATAATTTAGATCTATCTTTTGACCAGAGTGACCTCATTTGGTCTGGGATCATTGCTCTATAATAGTGGAGAACAGAGGGAGTGTTTAAGCCCCCATCATGATGGGTTAAGTGTAAAACGTTGGACTTAACTTTGGGTCTCGTTTTACCCCAAATTAAGTTTTGTACGATCGATTGAAGTTTGTTAAGATAAGATATAGGTAAGAAAATGGGAATGTTCCGGAATACATACAAGATTTTTGGTAGAATAACCATCTTAAACGTAGAGATCCTACCCATACAGGAAATACCTTGAGTTCTCAGTTTTTTAATGTCCATTCTTATATTGTCTAGTAGAGCCCCATAGTTGAGATCAAATAAATTTGAAGTGGGGAAGGAAAGTTTTATGCCCAGATAGGGGAGGGAATTTTTAACCCAGGTAAAGCTGTACAGGTTAGATAGTTCCTTTTTAATAGCATTTTTCAATCCTAAATTAAGGATTTCAGGTGTTCATTTTATAATAGGAGGCTGAACTAAATTTATGTATGATATCCATTACCGAGGGAAGGGAGGTTTTAGAGTTAGTTAAGGCTATTAATACATCATCTGCAAAGAGACCTATGCGATGTTCGTAAGTTCCAACTGAAATCCCCGATCTAGTCTCAGATTTCCTATTGTGTTCTGCAAAGGGTTCCATCACCATTGCGAATATTAATGGTGACATTGGACAACCCTGCCTTGTGCCATTTGTTATTTTGAAGGGTGATGATAGGAACCCTGAGGTATAAACTGAAGCACTAGTATTAGAATATAAAGACATGACTGCAGATAGGAATAAACCATCAAAGCCAAATGTTTTCAAAGTAGATTCAAGGTAACCCCAGTGGACCCTATCGAACACATTCTCCGCATCCAAAGAGAGAAACAGAGAAGGGGTCCGAGTGGTCTCCACCATTTGAATAATGTCTAAAATCTCCTCGTACCATCCAAGGTTTGATGGCCTTTTATGAAGCCCACTTGATCATTTTTTATTAAATGAGGTAATATATCAACCAAGCGAGTAGCTAAAAATTTTGCATAGAGTTTTAAATCTGTGTTAAAGGGAACCTGTCACCAGCATTTCACCTATTAAACCAGCAATACCTGGTGGTAGTGGGTGAAAAATCATTTCTATATAACCTATAATTGTCGTCTTAGTCGGCTCTGTAGCTTTAGTATTCAGTTTTTTAATGTTCCCACACCGTATGCTAATGAGCAGAAAAGAGTCAAATCTTCGTTTGAAAAGAGTCAAATCTTTGTTTGAATAGAGTCATATCTTCGTTTGAATAGAGTCATATCTTCATTCCTCAAGTCTTTCCGAGTTTACCCCGCCTCCTTACTTTTGATTGACAGCTCCTCGCCACACAAAATCCTGAGCTTGCGCATTGATGTCCTATTCTGGTATGTGCGTACAACGGGACACCGGAATATTACGATAAAAGGCGCAAAATGTTTGCTGACCGTTATTTACAGTCGGAGGAGGAGTTTAGGAGAGGGGATAACGGCAATGAACTTTTGATAGCAGCGGCCAGCGAGGGGTGAGTAAAGTTCAATAGGTGAAATGCTGGTGACAGGTTCCCTTTAAGTAATGAGATCGGGTGAAAATTCGCTGGAAGATCCAGTGATTTACCCGGTTTTGGTAGAGTAATAATCAAGGCATGGAGAATTTCATGAGGACAGGTGACTGAATGAGAAATCTGGCAAAAGGTTTTGAGTAAATAAGGGGCTATCAACGGCTGAAAGGATTTTTAATACTCATTTGTGAGTTCGTCTGGGCCAGGAGATTTGCTTGGTTTTAAGGACCTAATCGCAGCTAGAACCTCATCCAATGATAGTTCCTTGTTCAAAGTGGCTTTTTGATCAGGGGTCAAGTTAGGGAGAGAGATGTCATCGAGGAAAGTATCAATCAAATTGCTACTTGGTTGAGGACAATCCTCATCGGCAACTAAATTGTAAAGGTAACTATAATAATTTGAGAAAGATTCTGAGATTTTTTGTTCAGAATTTTATTTTGTGTAGAATCATATAAAAATGGGTTTGAAGGGTTCAGTTTATGTTCATCCTCCAACCGTTTGACGTTGGAGATGAGTTCAGAGATTTTCTCATTATGCAACTATTTATCACGACTTGCTAATTTTAGAAATAGGCCTCTAACATAGGCTTTGTGAGTGCACCAAACTGTGGAGTCAAAAGTTTCATTATTATTGTTGAGTTAGAAAAATTAGGCTCTCTCTTTGGTAATTTGAGACTGCAAATCTGTTTTGTTTAAGAGAGAGTTGTTTAATCTCCAAGGGGAGGTGGGAGTGAGGTAGAGGGATTCCTGTATGGTTAATGAGACAGGAGCATGGTCAGACCATGTAATTATATCAATATGAGCTTTAGATATCCTTTGAAGAAGCCATTTGTCAGTCAAGAAAAAGTCTATAGAATAAACATTATGAGGTGGGGAGGAATACGTGTAGTCCTTTTCAGATGCATGAAGTATACGCCAGGGATCAAAACGGTTTTCCCTAAATAGTAAATCACGTAAACTAGGTTCTTTACCAGAGTTGGCGGAGAAACTTTTATCCATTACTGCATCAGAGACTATATTAAAATCACCAACAATCAACAATGAACCATACATAAGATTAGCAGCCATTTCAATGGTTGATTTAATAAAACTAGATTGATGTACATTGGGGGCGTACAGTGAGACCACCGTAAACGGTGCATTATTGATGTGACATGTTACTATCAGATATCACCCTTTTGGGTCAGCAATTAAGTTTGTAAGTTGGAATGCTAAAGTATTTTTGAAGTCAATAAGGACACCTCTTTTTTTAGTAGAAGTATGAGCAAAAAATATGTTTGGAAAGTTACGATTATGTACTCTCACTGAATCAGATTGCAGGAGATGGGTTTCTTGGACACAGCAGATTTCACATTTCTGCTTTTGAATCTCTTTCCATAGCAGTGAGCATTTAAAGGGACTGTTAAGTCCCCTAATGCTCAGGGAGGATATTTTAAACACCATTTATACATACATAGAGTAATTGCGTTAAGCCTTAGGTATAGAAAGGGGGAGCAAGAGCATAGAAGAGCACCTGGATTGAGGAATTTTGTCCATCTTATCACATTGAATGAAAGAAAAATGAAAAAAACAAACATATAAACCATTAATACAAAACATAATAAAATAAACAAAGCACTATACAATATAGCAGAAAATTACAGTCCAGATTCAAAATGAACCGTTGGGAAACCACAGGCGGGCAACCCAAAATGGAGGGTGGTTCCAAATAGTAGGGAGAGCAAAAATGACCAAATAAAGGCAGAAGGAGCTCCAGCGCCTTCAATCAGATGAATGAAGCAAAAGGAAGTTCACTTATTTTGTGCTTGTAATAAAGAGACTTGACACGAGGAGAAGATCAAACATGTGCTGTAAAGGTCAACTGTAGGATTCAAAGGAACAGAACGAAACTTATCCATAGGGATAGATGATACCTGAGAAGCCTTAAAGAGGCTCTGTCACCAGATTTTGCAACCCCTACCTGCTATTGCAGCAGATAGGCGCTGCAATGTAGATTACAGTGACGTTTTTATTTTTAAAAAACGAGCATTTTTGGCCAAGTTATGACAATTTTTGTAGTTATGCAAATGAGGCTTGCAAAAGTCCAAGTGGGTGTGTTTAAAAGTAAAAGTCCAAGTGGGCGTGTATTATGTGCGTACATCGGGGCGTTTTTAATACTTTTACTAGCTGGGCGCTCTGACGAGAAGTATCATCCACTTCTCTTCAGAACGCCCAGCTTCTGGCAGTGCAGATCTGTGACGTCACTCACAGGTCCTGCATCGTGTCGGACACATCGGCAACAGAGGCTTCAGTTGATTCTGCAGCAGCATCGGCGTTAGCAGGTAAGTCGATGTAGCTACTTACCTGCAAACGCTGATGCTGCTGCAGAATCAACTGTAGCCTCTGGTGCCGATGTGTCCTCGCTTGTCTGACACGATGCAGGACCTGTGAGTGACGTCACAGCGTGATCAGGCAGAAGCTGGGCATTCTGAAGAGAAGTGGATGATGCTTCTCATCAGAACGCCCAGCTAGTAAAAGTATTAAAAACGCCCCGATGTACGCGCATAATACACGCCCACTTGGACTTTTACTTTTAAACACACCCACTTGGACTTTTGCAAGCCTCATTTGCATAACTACAAAAATGGTCATAACTTGGCCAAAAATGCTCGTTTTTTAAAAATAAAAACGTTACTGTAATCTACATTGCAGCGCCTATCTGCTGCAATAGCAGATAGGGGTTGCAAAATCTGGTGACAGAGCCTCTTTAAGTCCTGTATTCAAGTAGCGTCACGAGAGTGTCTGCCATCCTTTTTTCTTAGGTGGAGATCTGTCACCATCTTGTGGCTGGTAGAGAGACCAACTTGTCAGAAGAATGGCTGCATCTTTGGGATCGAGAACATGAGTCGTGCCATTATGCATGATGATTAGTTTAATGGTGTATCCCCATGTATAGGAAATGCTGTGATCTCTCAAAATTGTAGTGAATGCTGCAAATTCTCTTCTCCTGGAGAGAGTGGCAGGGGAAAGGTCTGCGAATAAGGAGATTTGTTGGAGATCAGTTTTATGGATTGCCGCCTTCATTATCGCCTCCTTAAAATGGTAGAAGTGGAGGCGTGCAAGTACGTCCCTTGATACGCTGGGGGGAAGGTTCTTTGGTTTAGAAACTCTGTGAGCCCAGTCAATAAGGAGATCTCTTCCATTAACTGTAGGAATGAGAGCTACAAATAAATCGGTCAGGAATTCCTGTAGTTGTGAGTCTGAGACAGATTCAGGAATGTTCCTGAACCGGATATTGTTTCTCCTTGAGCGGTCTTCCAGATCAGTTAACATGAGCTTTATAATGGAAATATCATCCTCAATGTCATCATACGTCCCAACCGTCCCGGATCCGGCGAGACAGTCCCGGTTTCTCACCGCTGTCCCGCCGTCCCGGGCGGTCTGCAAAATGTCCCGCTGGGCGCTGCATCAAAACAGCTGATCGCTGCTGACTGCAGCAGCGATCAGAAGAAGGCAGGAGTCTTGCGGCGGTGTTCTCACTGCCATCGATGCCAGCCCGGGAGTGCACCAGTCCAGTCACCTGACCTCACGGGTCAGGTGACTGGACTGGTCCACTCCCGGGCCGGCATCGACACCAGCGAGAACGCCGCTGCAAGATTCCTGCCTTCTTCTGACGGTGAGTGACGTCAAACCAGAGCGGAGAGTGTCAGCAGTATGGCCAGCTACCTCTACCACTCTCCACTCTGGTGGCATTGTGGCACAAAGTATAAGGGGGTTGTGTTGCGCTACCTATTGGGGGGCTGTGTGTAGAGCTATCTACAGGGGGGCTGTGTGTGGTGCTAGCTACAGGGGGGCTGTGTGTGGCGCTATCTACAGGGGGGCTGTGTGTGGCGCTATCTACAGGGGGCTGTGCGTGGAGCTATCTACAGGAGGGCTGTGCGTGGAGCTATCTACAGGGGGACTGTGTCTGGTGCTATCTACAGGGGGGCTGTGTATGGAGCAATCTACAGAGGGGCTGTGTGGCGCTATCTACAGGGGGGCTGTATCTTGCGCTATCTACAGCGGGTGCTGTGTCTGGCACTATGTACAGGGGGGCTGTGTGTGGAGCTATCTACAGGCGGCTGTGTCTGGAGCTATGTACAGGTGGGCTGTGTGTGGAGCTATCTACAGGGGGGCTGTGTGTGTGGAGCTATCTACAAGGGGGCTGTATCTGGCGCTATGTACAGGGGGATTGTGTCTGGCGCTATGTACAGGGGCCTGTGTGTGAAACAAACTACAGGGGGGCTGTATCTGGCGCTATGTACAGGGGGCTGTATCTAGCGCTATCTACAGGGGGGCTGTATCTGGCGCTACGTACAGGGGGGCTGTGTCTGGAGCTATCTACAGGGGGCTGTATCTGGCGCTATGTACAGGGGCGCTGTGTGTGGTGCTATGTACAGGGGGGCTGTATCTGGTGCTATGTACAGGGGGGCTGTGTGTGGCGCTATCTACAGGGGGCTGTGTCTGACGCCATCTACAGGGGGGCACTGGTGGATGATTTTTCTATTGACCGGTAGCAGAGTTACACAACTGGAGAAAAAAAATCCCCATCATGTAACTCTGCTACCTGTCAATTGAAAAGTTATCCACCACAGGGTCTCCCTCTTGGCTTTCATTGTTCTCAGCCTTTTGGTTTGTCCTGCAGCTGCTGTGATGAGCAAATGTTATACCCAAGATAGGAAAAGTAACATAAAGACGACATAACCGGATCCATTATACCTGTGATATCCAGACAGTCTAGAGATCCGCAGTGAGAATTTGCGCGTGTTATTTGCAGAAGGATCTAGCCGTGATTTGATATGTTTATGCGGGATATTGGGCGTGGTTAGGGGCGTGGCTTAAAATGTCCCTCTTTTCCAAATTCAAAAGTTGGGAAGTATGTGTCATTGTGGGTGTCAACCACATAATTGTGAGCATTAACAAATTCCTTCATTTTTTCTTCTAAGTGAGCTGTTCTCTCCCCCACCTCTGTAATATTAGCGTGTATAATGGAGATTGCTGACTGTATTTCATTGTGCAGAGCTTCTTTGAACTCTTGGAGAAGAAATCTCATCTCTACTGAGGAGACTGGGAGATCAGATGGAGGCAGTGCTGCTGCTACAAAATTCCCCTCAGGGGAGAGGGATGGAGGAAAGGGTAATTTCTCCAGGGAGAGGCTGGGTGGTCTGCTGGTCTGGAGGTTTATCAAAGTTTGAGATAAAATAGGACTGGCAGAAGGGGATGCCATCACCTAGGAGCTGTGCAGGTCTCCGGCGTGTTCTGGCGCCATCTTGGGAGATCGGCGGGAAAAAAACAGTTCATTTCGGCGGACCCTGACCTTTCCTCTTACTCCTCATCATGATTGCTGAACGCCCCAGGATGAAAGGAAGTAAGCAGGCACAAGGAGTGTGTGTCCTGGTTGATTTTTGCTGCTGTTTGGGCCGCTAATGGAGAAAGTAGCGCGGAGCTCCTGCCTCACACATCCTCCTCACTCGGCATCCGGCCACGCCCCCCCCCCTACCTTGACTTTTAAAGCATTAAATAAACAATGGCTAGATCTCTTATCTTGACTTTTTCTACGACTTTTCAAAGGCTTTTGTTATGTGATATCACACTGCAGCAAATT
The DNA here is from genome assembly GCF_050947455.1 of Rhinoderma darwinii. Lineage (NCBI taxonomy): Eukaryota > Metazoa > Chordata > Amphibia > Anura > Rhinodermatidae > Rhinoderma > Rhinoderma darwinii. The sequence continues at coordinate 243,848,438 of NC_134687.1, read as the reverse complement.
ATCAGAATCAAGTTAAAGATGGCTACATCTGTATATTGCCCTTTTTACAGAAGGTGTAAGCCATGTGGGGTTTAATTTTAGTCGTTTATACTTGTTACCTATAGGAATACATTTTGCACTATAATTATACAAAGTAGATTTTAAGATCTCCCATTTATCATTTGTGCCATTATTTGACATCAGTTGTTCCCAGTCTATGTCCTGAATTGCAGCCCTCATTCTGGGGAAATTGGCCTTCTTAAAATTAAGTGTTTTTTCCCTACGAGCCTGTGTTTGTTTTTTACAGTATAGGTAAAATGCAACTAAATTGTGATCACATTCACATTCCCAACCAGCTCTGCATTATTAGAAATGACCAGATCGAACAGAGCTTCACCTCTATTCGGGTCTTCCACAATGTGATATGGAGGAAGACCCTCGATGTGGAAGCCAGTGGTGCCTTTGCCATATTTGCTTTAGTATTGCAATTTTTAGTGAATATGTCGAGAATGGTAGGCCGTAGAAAGCTGAAACCCAGTCTAAAACCGTGGAAAGCGCCTGATTTACTTAAAGTTGGTGCAGATTGGTCCAGTCATTTGGCCATGCATAAAGAACAGACAACAGAAATAAATTTTTATATATATAAATCTATAAAAGACTAGAAAAAGTACCCGGCGCTGCCCGTGTATATCGTGTCGGATTGTCTGTGTGTTCATTGGATTTGTTCCAATGGTGCCCAGGAGGCCAATCCATGCCCTCATATTTTCTTGGTTTACGGGAAAATCGCTAGTAGCCCTATATAACCGAGCAGTTACACACTGTTTATTTCAATTTTAACTTCCTAAATAACTAACCGCTAAACTGGTAGGAAATGGAGTCATAAGATTGTGACAGAGCCTGTTGATTAACAACATTGACAGTTTTATTACCAGTTGGCCATAGGCTATGGTTGGATCATAATTGAAAACAGCATCATGCACGAAAGCCTACTCATTAGCGCGCTGAACATGATGTGCTCTATCAGCTTGCTTTCTGGCCTGGGTTCGGGCAGAAGTCTCTGCGCTTCTGAGAGCCACCTGTCTGATGTGTTGCTGAGAAAGCCGGGGCAGAGTTTGCTGAGGAGTTTCAGTAGCTCGAGCAGCAGTATGATGCATTTGATCAGCTTGCAGTTGGGCAAGAGGAGTTTCTGCAGCTAGTAATGCATCTTTCCTCCTGGCCATCAGTAATCTGATTGGTTGCTATGGGTGACCATTTCCCTGTACCTTTCCATCTAGGATTATCTTGTAAAGTGCACTACCTGTAACTGCCAGATAAAAACATCTTTACTAGAGATGAGCGAACTTATCAAAAGTTCGGTTCGGCTAGTTCGACGAATTTCACAAAAAAGTTTGATTCGGACCGAACCTGTCACTTCAGTGCGCCGAGCATGCTACTGTCCAGGGGGCTGATAGAGTTAATGGGCTGCACTAACTCTTTCAGCAACCTTGACAGTACATGCTCGGCGCGCGGAAAATACAATTTTAATGTAATAAAAAAATAATAATAATACGGTCATACTAACTTTCCTCCTGTCCGGCCTCCAGCGATGACGTTTCATCCCTTTCGCCGCTGCAGCCAATCACAGGCTGTAGTGGCGGTCACGCACGTCAGGATGACGTCAGAAGGCCGGCCTCCAGGGATGATGCTTCATCCCACGTGACCGCCTCTGCAGCCAATCACAGGCTGCAGCGGCGACATGGATGAAATGTCATCGCTGGAGGCCGGACAGGAGGAAAGTAAGTATGAACGTATTATTATTTTTTTTTGGCATGTATGTATGTTGGCATGTATGTATGTATGTTGGCATGTATGTATGTTGTCATGTATGTATGTATGCTGTCATGTATGTATGTATGTATATATATATATATGTGCATGTATGTTGGCATGTATGTATATACAGTGAAGGAAATAAGTATTTGATCCCTTGCTGATTTTGTAAGTTTGCCCACTGTCAAAGACATGAACAGTCTAGAATTTTTAGGCTAGGTTAATTTTACCAGTGAGAGATAGATTATATTAAAAAAAACAAAACAGAAAATCACATAGTCAAAATTATATATATTTATTTGCATTGTGCACAGAGAAATAAGTATTTGATCCCTTTGGCAAACAAGACTTAATACTTGGTGGCAAAACCCTTGTTGGCAAGCACAGCAGTCAGACGTTTTTTGTAGTTGATGATGAGGTTTGCACACATGTTAGATGGAATTTTGGCCCACTCCTCTTTGCAGATCATCTGTAAATCATTAAGATTTCGAGGCTGTCGTTTGGCAACTCGGATCTTCAGCTCCCTCCATAAGTTTTCGATGGGATTAAGGTCTGGAGACTGGCTAGGCCACTCCATGACCTAAATGTGCTTCTTTTTGAGCCACTCCTTTGTTGCCTTGGCTGTATGTTTCGGGTCATTGTCGTGCTGGAAGACCCAGCCACGAGCCATTTTTAATGTCCTGGTGGAGGGAAGGAGGTTGTCACTCCGGATTTGACGGTACATGGCTCCATCCATTCTCCCATTGATGCGGTGAAGTAGTCCTGTGCCCTTAGCAGAGAAACACCCCCAAAACATAATGTTTCCACCTCCATGCTTGACAGTGGGGACGGTGTTCTTTGAGTCATAGGCAGCATTTCTCTTCCTCCAAACACGGCGAGTTGAGTTAATGCCAAAGAGCTAAATTTTAGTCTCATCTGACCACAGCACCTTCTCCCAATCACTCTCAGGGTATGTTCACACGGCCTATTTACGGACGTAAATCGGGCGTTTTTGCCCCGAATTACGCCCGAAAATAGCGCCTCAATAGCGCTGACAAACATCTGCCCATTGAAAGCAATTGGCAGACGTTTGTCTGTTCACACGAGGCGTATATTTACGCGCCGCTGTCAAATGACGGCGCGTAAATAGACGCCCGCGTAGAAGAAGTGACCTGTCACTTCTTTGGCCGTAATTGGAGCCGCTATTCATTGACTCCAATGAATAGCAGCGCTAATTACGGCCGTAATTGACGCGGCGTTCAAGCGCCTGCACGTGTCGGTACGGCTGAAATTACGGGGATGTTTTCAGGCTGAAACATCCCCGTAATTTCAGCCGTTACGGACCCCCGCCGTGTGAACATACCCTCAGAATCATCCAGATGTTCATTTGCAAACTTCAGACGGGCCTGTACATGTGCCTTCTTGAGCAGGGGGACCATGCGGGCACTGCAGGATTTTAATCCATTACGGCCTAATGTGTTACCAATGGTTTTCTTGGTGACTGTGGTCCCAGCAGCCTTGAGATCATTAACAAGTTCCCCCCGTGTAGTTTTCGGCTGAGCTCTCACCTTCCACAGGATCAAGGATACCCCACAAGGTGAGATTTTGCATGGAGCCCCAGATCGATGTCGATTGACAGTCATTTTGTATGTCTTCCATTTTCTTACTATTGCACCAACAGTTGTCTCCTTCGCACCCAGCGTCTTACTTATGGTTTTGTAGCCCATTCCAGCCTTGTGCAGGTCTATGAGCTTGTCCCTGACATCCTTAGAAAGCTCTTTGATCCTGCCCATGTTGTAGAGGTTAGAGTCAGACTGATTAATTGAGTCTGTGGACAGGAGTCTTTTATACAGGTGACCATATACGACAGCTGTCTTTAATGCAGGCACCAAGTTGATTTGGAGCGTGTAACTGGTCTGGAGGAGGCTGAACTCTTAATGGTTGGTAGGGGATCAAATACTTATTTCTCTGTGCACAATGCAAATAAATATATACAATTTTGACAATGGGATTTTCTTTTTTTTTTTTAATTATATAATCTATCTCTCACTGGTAAAATTAACCTAGCCTAAAAATTCTAGACTGTTCATGTCTTTGACAGTGGGCAAACTTACAAAATCAGCAAGGGATCAAATACTTATTTCCTTCACTGTATGTGCATGTTTGTATGTATATTTGCATGTATGTATGTATGTATGCTTGCATGTATGTATGTTTGCATGAATGTATGTATGTTGTCATGTATGTATGTATATATGTGCATGTTTGTATGTATATTTGCATGTATATATTTGCATGTGTGTATGTTTGCATGTATGTTTGCATGTATGTATGCATGTTGTCATGTATGTATGTATGTATGTATGTATATATGTGCATGTATGTTTGCATGTATGTATATATGTGCATGTTTGTATGTATATTTGCATGTGTGTATGTTTGCATGTATGCATGTATGTATGTTGTCATGTATGTATATATGTGCATGTATGTTTGCATGTATGTTGGCATGTATGTATATATGTGCATGTTTGTATGTATATTTGCATGTATGTTTGCATGTGTGTATGTATGTTTGCATGTTTGCATGTATGTATGTATCTATGTGCATGTATGTTTGCATGTATGTTGCCATGTATGTATATATGTGCATGTTTGTATGTATATTTGCATGTATGTATGTATGTATGTTTGCATGTATGTATGTATGTATGTATGTATGTTTGCATGTATGTATGTATGTTGGCATGTATGTATGTATATATGTGCATGTATGTATGTTTGCATGTTTTTATTTTTGCATGTATGCTTATATATATGTGCATGTATGTAATTATGTTTGCATGTATTTATGTTTGCATGTATATTTGTGCATGCTTGTATATATGTATGTATCTTTGCATGTATGTATGTTTTCATGTGTGTGTGTATGCATGTATGTATGTATGATAGTTTGCATGTATAGTTTTGCAGATCTTGTGCGGGGTGGTGACTTGCCAATCATGTGAAGGTGTTATTGAGGACAGGAGTGGAGGAGAGGTAACAGACTGAGCTACGTAATGGTAAGAGCAGAGTTCACAGCAGCACTGAATCTGCACGCTCATCTCCTGAAATACTCTGTGCTGCCTTAAACTCTGTGGACAGGTCAGGATCCTGTTTCTTTTAAATGCTGCACTGTAGCGCAGCCTTATATAGTGGATCGAGCGGGTTCCCTAGCAGCATTTAAAAGAAACAGGATCCTGACCTGTCCACAGAGTTTAAGGCAGCACAGAGTATTTCAGGAGATGAGCACGGCCGGCCATGGGCAGCCGGTCGTTTTTCCGAGCCGTGCTCCCATTATGCACACGACCGTAAAAACACCCGTTATTGCGGGTCGTAATTACGACCCGCAATAACGGCTCATAGACTTCTGTTACCCACGGGTACCTTCCCGTTTTCTCACGGGAAGGTGCCAGTGCCATTAAAAAAATAGAACGTTCTATTTTTCTATTTTACGGGCCATGCTGCTATACTTTATAATGACAGCACGGCTCGCAAAAGCGGCCGGCTGCCCGTGGCCGGCCGTGCTTGGAATTACGAGCACGGCCCGTAAAATAAAAAAATAGAACATGTTCTATCTTTTTAACGGCACGTGCACCTTCCCGTGAGAAAACGGGAAGATACCCGTGGCTAACAGAAGTCTATGGTCCCGCTATTTCGGGTCGTAATTACGACCCGTAATAACCGGTGTTTTTACGGTCGTGTGAATGAGGCCCCGTAATGACGGGTGGCTACATGTGTGCACCCGTCATTACGGCAGCGTTGCTAGGCGACGTCAGTAAATAGTCACTGTCCAGGGTGCTGAAAGAGTTAACTGATCGGCAGTAACTCTTTCAGCACCCTGGACAGTGGCTACCGATCACAATATAGAGTAACCTGTAAAAAAATAAAGACGTTCATACTTACCGAGAACTTTCTGCTTCCTCCAGTCCGGTCTCCTGGCCGTTGCCTTGGTGACGCATCCCTCTCGACATCCGGCCCGACATTCCTTGATGACGATGCAGCCCATGTGAGCGCTGCAGCCAATCACAGGCTGCAGAGGCCTCTGCAGCCAATCACAGGCTGCCGCGTCAGAAAAGAAGGTCGGACTGGATGAAGAAGAGGGACTCGTCACCAAGACAACGACCAGGTACATATGAAATGCTTTTTATTTTTAATCAGCAGCCTCTTTTCTCTATCAGTGATTGATAGAGACAAGTGGCTGCCGATTTTTATAATATTTTTGACCGGGTTCGGTCAAAATGGGTTCGGCCGAACCCGGTGAAGTTCGGATTCGCTGCAAACCGAACTTTTCCGGAAGTTCAGACCGAAACCGGGTTCGGTTGTCCCGGTTCGCTCATCTCTAATCTTTACTATAAAAGCGAATGTCTGTATTCGCTTTTATATTATTGGATCGTGATCATGTGATAGTGGCTGATAACAGAGAACAGCAGCAAGGTCAGGACCTTTACGAAAACCTTCCTATACACCTGATGTACCTATGTGCCGAATTTGGGGTCAAATAGTTCAGGCGTTTGGATGCCTATAGAGGACAGACATACAGACATTCACTTTTATAATATAGAATAGCAGCGTTTCCTGGTTTCACACTGGTCTATTTGTTTGTTGTTTTTGTGTGTGGTTAAAAACTTAATTTCCTACTGATCTGAAGCCAACAGATCCGATAAAGTCCGAGTGCAGGGTTTCTTTTTGGAGGCATATCAGACCCGAAAGTGGTTAAATTCATGAGAATGCTGAAATCCACGGACTTGATTCTGTTGAGAGATTTCAGCAGCACAGGCCACAGCCGTGCTCTTAGACGAAAGACTCCTGTGGCAAAGTGCAGGGTTCCTTTTTGGAGGCATGACTGGTATAGGAGGATTTCAATTCATGAGAATGCTCAAAACCAGTAGAGGTACAGTTAGTTTACGGCGAGTAACACATTGAGTAAAGAAAAATGGCTTGGTTATTATGGAAACCTGGTCTTAAACGGTGTGTATGTGAGTGAGCTGAAACTCGGTCTAAACCTTCGGAAGTGCATGATTTACTTATGTGCCAAATTTGGTGCAGATTGGTCTAGTCGTTTGGCCATGCATAATGAACAGACAACAGAAATACATTTTATTTAAATGAAGTTTGGTATTAGAACTTCACTACGGCTTCTAATGCTCAGTGATGTTTAGAGACACTGGTAGGCAGAGATCACAGATCTGCTCACCTAGCACAGAGCAGACTGTATCCTTGCCTGTCAATCACCAACATCCCACCACGCACAGAAGAGCTGGATGTAGTCCTATAGTATAGGGAGACACCAGGTCATCAATACACACACACTTTTTTTTAGGCCAGGAAGGTCTATCTAGCCAGGATAACCAGCTTTCACATACTTTTTTTAGTTGTGATCTCAGGCAACCCTTTTAACTCCTTCATGACATTTGATATAGCGGTATGTAGTAGTCGGAAGGATGGTTTATAGAGCGGTCTTATGGGCTGAGGCCACTCCATATGCTTTAGGTGTCAGTTATGTATACAGCGGGCAACTCGCATTAACGCCAGAGATCAGCGATAACTACAATTCTGGCCGTTTAACCACTTAAAAGATGCGGTCAATAGCGACCATGTTATCTAAGCTGTTAGACAGAGGGGGGTTCACAACGCGATCGCGAGGTGCTAATTGTGTCATGGTAGCATAGGGGCCTAAAGAAGGCCCCAAGGACTGTCATCTTGGTGCTCCTATTAAGCCCTGCAAAAAGCACAATTCACGGCAATGCATAATTATTGCAGTGTATTGTACTAGTGACCTATCGATTGCTTTTTCAAGTCCCCTAGTGGAACTAAAAATAAAAAAACACATGTAAAGAGAAGTTAAATGAATTTTTTGTAATATAGGAAGAAAAATATTAAATGGTCACTAACTTTTCAAAAAAGTTGCATAAATCAATACAAGTGAATCAGAAATTTTGTGATATATTTTATTGGAGAAAAATGCCTCTTTTTTCACTTATCACACTCGTCCCCTCTCCCTAAATGTCCACTGACTCTGAATCTACTGCTTTTTCCTTCTTCTCAAGGAAAGACCGATTATTAGCTCACTAAGGGATCACGTTACAGACGCCCATAGAAGTCTATAGAGAGGAAAGGGAGGAGGGAGCAGAGTGAGAGAGGAAGAGACACACACAGATGCTGCTGCAGCTTCCTTGTAGGTGTTAAATCTCACCCCAGTGCTGGATTCACAGCTACACTGCTCATTACTGGTGCATAATGTCCTCTACACTGTATGTTATAGAGATAGAAGAAGAGGATTCTCTTCTTCCGTGTGTGCAGTGTCAGGCAGATACAGTAGCAGTTAGGCTCCACCTCCTAGCTCAGAGAAAACAGGGAATAAGAGACCCTGCATAGGGTAAAACTGGGAAATAACGCCATATAATCATAATGTCATATAATGGTCAGAAATTGTGTTTTTGCTAATGTACTCATTTAGGACTGCTTATTCTAAAGGTTAAAAAAAAAAAAACATACCCCCTTTTCCCCCCTATAATAATCTAAGAAATAAACTTAACCCCTTCCCGTCGCAGCCCTTTTTCAGATTTTCATTTGTTTTTTCCTCCCAACCTTCCAAAAGCCAGAACATATTTTTCCGTCGATATAGTCCTATGAGGGCTTGATTTTTGCGGGACAAGTTTTAGTTTTTCGTAGAAGCATTTATTTTGCCATATAATATACTAGGAAACAGGAAAAAAATTATTTGTTTGGTAGAAAATGAAAAAAACAGCGATTGCTCCATGGTTTATTGCGCTCCGTTTTTACGGAATTCACTGTGCAATTAAAACATGTTAACTTTATTCTGTGGGTCAATACGATTACGGCGATCCCAAATATATATATGAAAATCACGGACTGTCTGAACGGCCCCATTGAGTTACATAGGTCCGTGCGACGCGCGTGATTTTCACGCACGTATCACAGACGTGAACTACGCTCGTGTAAATAAGGCCTAACTGACAGGAACAGCAATAGTGCTGTTACAGGAGCCTCTAAAAATGACAATATACTGCAATACATTAGTATTGCAGTATATTGTACCAGCGATCGCTAGTTCAAGTTGCCTAGTGGGACTAATCAAATGTGTTAAAAAAAAAAAAAATTTAATAAAAGTTATTAGTGAAAAAAAAATGTAATAAATATTTAACCCCTTAAGGACGCAGCCTTGTTTTGGCCTTAAGGCTCAGAGCCCATTTTTCAAATCTGACATTTCACTTTATGTGGTAATAACGTTGGAATGCTTAAACCTATCCAAGCGATTCGGAGATTGTTTCTCGTGTGACACATTGGGCTTTATGTTAGTGGTAAAATTTGGACGATCGATTCAGTGGTTATTGGTAAAAAAATTCAAAATTTAGAGAAAATGTATAAAAAAAAATAGCATTTTTCAGAATTTAAATGCATCTGCTTGTAAAACAGACGGTTATACCACGCAAAATAGTTACTAGTTCACATTTCCCATACGTCTACTTTAGATTGGCATCGTTTTTTGAACATTCTTTTATGTTTCTTGGACGTTACAAGGCTTAGAACATAAACAGCAATTTCTCATATTTTTAAGAAAATTTCAAAAGCCTTTTTTTAAGGTACCTGTTCAGTTCCAAAGTGGCTTTGAGGGGCCTATGTATTAGAAAACCCCATAAAACACCCCATTTTGAAAACTAGACCCCTCAAAGTATTCAAAACAGCATTTAGAAAGTTTATTTAACCCTTCAGGCATTTCACAGAAATTAAAGCAAAGTAGAGGTGAAATTTGCATATTTAATTTTTCTTGCTGAATTTCAATTTTATTCAATTTTTTTCTGTAACACAGAAGGTTTTACCAGAGAAATACTACTAAATATGTATTGTGCAGATTCTGCAGTTTTTAGAAATGTCCCACTTGTCTCTAGTGCGCTCGTGGACTAAAACACAAGCTCCAGAAGCAAAGAAGGACCTAGTACATTTTGAGGCCTCTTTTTTATTAGAATATATTTTAGGCAGCATGCCAGGTTTGAAGAGGTGTTGAGGTGCCAAAACAGTAGGAATCCCACAAAAGTGACCCCATTTCGGAAACTACACCCCTCAAGGAATTAATTTATGGTTGTTTTTACCATTTTGACCCCACAGTTTTTACACAGCACATATTTGAATTGGGCTGTGAAATTAAAAAAATGACATTTTTTCCAATAAGATGTAATTTTTGATAAAAATTTCTTATGTTCACAGGGAACAAAATACCCCATTTTGTTGCCCAATTTGTCCTGAGTGCAGCAATACTCGATATGTGGCGATAAACTGCCGTTTGGGCCCATGGCTGGCCTCAGAAGGCAGGAGCGCTGTGTGTTCTTTGGAGTTAAGATTTTGCTGGATTAGTTTTCAGGTGCCGTGTCGCATTTGCAGAGCCCCAGAGGTATCAAAGCAATGGAAACCCACCAGAAGTGACCCCATTTTGGAAACTACACCCCTCAAGGAATTCATTTATTGGTGTTTTGACCCCATAGTTTTTTCACATAACTTATTTCAATTGGGCTGGGAATTCAAACAAAATAAATTTTTTCCAATAATATGTAGTTTTGGCTGAAAATGTCTTATTTTCACAAGAAATAAAATACCCCATTTTGTTGCCCAATTTGTCCTGAGTGCGGCACTGCCCAATTTGTGGTGATAAACTGACGTTTGGGCCCATGGGAGGGCTCAGAAGGAAAGGACCACCATTTGGCCTACTGGGGATTTTCTGGTGCGAAGTCATGTATGCAGAAGCCCCTGAGGTACCAGTACAGTTGAAACCCCCAAGATGTGACCCCGTTTTAAAAACTACACCCCTTAAGGCATTCATCTAGAGGTGTAGTGAGCATTTTTACCGGAGACATACACCCCATAAACTGTAATGTGGGTTCTCACGGGTATGGCAATACCCTCAATGTGGCTGTTATCAGCTGCCTGGGCACACGGCAGGGCTCAGAAGGGAAATATGAGGAGGATAAGCTGTGCGGAGGGCATCAGGGTAAGTAAAACTGGGGTAGATTAAAAAATCAAGGGATGTATGATACATTTTGAAGCACTCTTTCATACGGAGCCTTAGTTTTTCTGGACACATGTCACATTGATATATTGTGTCCTCCCTTATCCCCCTCTTATAGCAGAATTTGCACCTCTTTTGACTTTTTCCCTTCTTGCCAGTTTGGGGAAATTCTCCTGGAAAGTGTTGCCCTGGTACGATGCGTGTGGCCTCGCTTCCATAAGTACTGGGTGCTCCCCCTTCTTGGTCCCTAAAAATTTGTTTCTTGATAACCACCTCTTGAAATGCCAGGAAAATTCCCCTCTGGCCTGTACATCGACGTAGCACGTACACATTGTACAGGGTGGGCAATTTATATGGATACACCTAAATAAAATGGGAATGGTTGGGGATATTAACTTCCTGTTTGTGGCACATTAGTATATGGGAGGGGGGAAACTTTTCAAGCCAGGTGTTGACCATGGCGGCCATTTTGAAGTCGGCCATTTTGTATCCAACTTTAGTTTTTTCAATGGGAAGAGGGTCATGTGACACATCAAACTTATCGAGAATTTCACAAGAAAAACAATGGTGTGCTTAGTTTTAACGTTACTTTATTCTTTCATGAGTTATTTACAAGTTTCTGACCACTTGTAAAATGTGTTCAAAGTGCTGCCCATTGTGTTAGATTGTCAATGCAACCCTCTTCTCCCACTCTTCACACACTGATAGCAACACCGCAGAAGAAATGCTAGCACAGGCTTCCAGTATCCGTAGTTTCAGTTGCTGCACATCTCGTATCTTCAAAGCATAGACAATTGCCTTCAGATAACCCCAAAGATAAACGTCTAAGGGGGTCAGACCGGGAGACCTAGGGGGCCATTCAACTGGCCCACGACGACCAATCCACTTTCCAGGAAACTGTTCATCTAGGAATGCTCGGACCTGACACCCATAATGACATAAATAACTCATGAAAGAATAAAGTAACGTTAAAACCAAGCACACCATTGTTTTTCTTGTGAAATTCTCGATAAGTTTGATGTGGGGTATTGCCATACTCGGGAGAAATTGCTTTACAGATGTTGGGGGTGTTATTTCTCCTTTATACCTTGTGAAAATTAAAAATTTCTGTTTATTTAAAAAAAAAGTAGATTTTCATCTTCAGAGACTAATTCAAATACATTTAGCAAATAAATTGTGGGATCAAAACGCTAACTATACCCCTAGATAAATTCATTGAGGGGTGTGGTTTCCAAAATGGGGTAACTTATTTTGCTTTTTACTGTCTGGGACACCACAAGACCAGTTCAAACCTGACACGGTGCCTAAAATAGATATAAAAAAAAAAAAAAAGGGAGGCCCCAAAATCCCCTAGGTGCTCCTTTGCTTCTGAGGCCTGTGTTTCAGTCTATTAGGACACTAAGACCACATGTGGGATATTTCTAAAAACTGCACGATCTGGGCAATATATATTGAGTTGCATTTCTCGTGTAAAACCTTCTGTGTTACAGTAAAAACTGTATTACAAATGATTTTTGTAAATTTCACCTCTACTTTGCTTTAATTTTTGAGAAACGCCTATGGGGTTAAAACACTTTCGGAATGCTGTTTTGGATAATTTAAAAGGGTGCAGTTTTAAAAATGGGGTGATTTATGGGGACTTTCTAATATATAGGGCCCTCAAAGCCACTTCAGAACTGAACCATGAATAAAATGGACTTTTTAAATTTTCTCGAAAATATGAGAAATTGCTGCTAAAGTTCTAAGCCTTGTAACGTCCAGGAAAAATAAAAGAATGTTCAAAAAACGATGCAAACATAAATTACACATATGGGATATATGAATAGTAACTATTTTGTGTAGTATTACAAGCAGATACATTTTGCTAATTTTTGAAAATTTTCTCAAACTTTGTGTTTTTCACACATAAATATTGCATTTAATCGACCACATTTTTTTACTAACAAAGTACAATATGTCACGAGAAAACAATCTCAGAATCACTTGGATAGGTAAAAGCTTTCCCAAGTTATTACTACATAAGGTCAGATTTGAAAAAAAATCGGCTTCGTCCTCAAGGCCAAAACCGGCACAGTCCTGAAGGGGTTAAAGTGCCATTTAATGTACTGGGAAACTGAAAATAAAATTCTTTGCAGTCTGAAATTGGAAAAAACTGCGATTTCACCATTGCTTTTTGGGTTTCGTTTTTACGGCTTTCACCATGCAGTAAAAACAACTTACATTTTTTCTGCGACTCAATACGATTACAGTGATACCAAATTTATATAGTTTTTATTTTATATTTTACTACTTTTACAAAGTAAAAACTATGTTAAAAAAAAAATAGTTTTGTTTCACCATACTCCGAGAGGTATAACTTTTTTTTTGGTCGATTGAGAAGTATGAGGGCTTATTTTTTGCGGGACAAGCTGTAGTTGTTAGTGGTACCATTTTTTGGTACACACAATTTTTTGAGCATTTTTTATAACATTTTTTTCGAGAGCTAAGGTGACCAAAAAACAGAGATTTTGATGGTTTAAATTCTTCATATTTTAAGGCGTTCACCGTGCGAGTTAAATTATGGTATATTGTAATAGTTCAGACTTTTAGAGACGCAGCAATATCAATTTTGTGTATTTTTTTTACCTTACTTTAGAGAAAAGAAATGGGAAAAGGTTTTTCTTTTGGACTTAATATTTATTACATTTTATTCACTAATATTAACTTTATTGGCTTTTTTTTTTTTTTTTTGCACATTTTATTAGTCCCCCCTAGGAGACTTGAACCAGCGATCATTAGATCACTGGTATAATACACTGCAATACTAACATATTGCAGTATATTGTCATTTTTACAGGCTCCAGTAACAGCGCGATCGCTGTTCCTGTCCGTTATTCCCAGGTGTCAGCTGTAATACACAGCTGACCCTGCAGCGTAAGGCGTGGGCTCAGCACGTGAGCCCGCTCCATACATCAACCCCCCCGCACCACAACATGCTATTAAGTCGTGGTGCGCAAAGGGGTTAATGCGCAGCGGATGGTGCAGAGTGAAAATGCCATTTTAGTGCACAATATGTTGTGCCCAGCTTATGCCACTGAAGACAAATACCTCAAAATGTTGATCGGGTTCTCCTGGGTATGGCGATGCCCCCACTGTGGACGTAAACTGCTGTTTGGGCAGGCTGTAGGCAGTGCCGCACCTGCCATGAGGCGCCACCTAGCCGAAAATGGGGGGCGGCATCAGTGACGTAACCATAGCGGTAGCAGCCGTAGCGGCTGCTACGTGGCCCGTGGCTTGAGGAGGCCCATGCCGCTAGCCGACACGCCCCCCCATATGCCCGGTGGCGCCGCTAGCAGCCGTTATGGCTGCTACTGCTGTAGCGACGCTACTACGGGGCCCGCACCGCCGAGCCTCTAACATTTATGGGCTGGGCGACACGGCCCCCCCATGCCTGGGGGCGTCACTAGCACCGGAGGGGGCCCCAGTGCTAGCAACAGCCACCCCGTCTTGCAGTAATTGTACTTGTGTCTATAGCACGCAGGTATAAATACATGCATTAGTGCTGAATGGCCAGTCATGTTCCGTGCCCGACCATTCAACGCCTTACAATAACGCCGATTGGCGGGGCAAAATGACTTGCCCCGCCAATCAGCGCCTTTCAACAATGCTAGCATCGCGATGACGTCATCGCGACGCTTCCGTGCTTGAAAGGCTCTGATTGACGGGGGAAGTTATTCTGCACCGCCAATCAGCGCCTTTGAAGGATGCTGTAGTTTTACACCGTACAAACCTATACGGCAGGGGTTGCACTAAATTGAGCTGTATTTGTTCTGGTGCTGCATATATGTACTGAGCTTCGTTCTGGTGCTGTATATATGTATGAGCTTGGTTCTAGTGCTGCATTTGTGTACTGAGCTTGGTTCTGGTGTTTTATATATGTACTGAGGTTTGTTCTGGTGTTTTATATATGTACTGAGGTTTGTTCTGGTGTTTTATATATGTACTGAGCTTGGTTCTGGTGTTTTATATATGTACTGAGCTTGGTTCTGGTGTTTTATATATGTACTGAGCTTGGTTCTGGTGTTGTATTTATGGATGAGCTTGGATCTAGTGCTGTATATATATCTATGAACTTGGTTCTGGTGCTGTATATATGTCAGAGCTTGGTTCTAGTACAGTATTCATGTATGGAGCTTGGTTGTGGTACTGTACATATATATATATATATATATATATATATATATATGAGCTTGGTTGTGGTACTGTATATATGTATGAGCTTGGTTCTGGAGCTGTAATTATATAGGATATATCTATAATAACAAAATTGCAGGGTAGATGGAATTGTTCTCAATTCATTGTATATTTCATGGGAACCGGTCTAGTAGTTTTAACCCCTTGAACCACCACCATGTGGTGATACATGACCTGACAATATTCCCCTGTATTCTCAGATGCAGCAAAATCTTTAAAATTCACTTTTAAAACGGCGCACACTATATGCTAATTACTCATTAAAGGGTCATGGGGCGGTGCAGCTATCCTGACAAGTCACATAGTCCAGCCTCCAAACCAAACTTTCCATGTTTGGTTGACATCCCCTGGCTGATGCAACTTTCTCGGATGCGCCATTGCCTTGTGGCACTATATACAAAGGGGGGCTGCTTGGCACTATATAAAAGGGGAGCTGTGTGGCACTATATACAAGGGGCCGTGTGGCACGATTTACAAGGTGGAGGGCTGTGGCTCTATCAACAGGGGGCTGTGTGTGGTGCAAACTACAGGGGTCTGTGTGTGGCACTATCTACTAAGGGGGGCTGTGCAGCACTATATACAAGGGAGGGGGCTGTGTGGCACTATATGCAGTGGGAGCTGTATATCGCTATATACCAGGGGGGCTTTATGGCGATATCTACAGAGGGGATGTATGGCACTATCTACAAGGGGGAGGTGGGGGTCACTATCTACAAGTGGGGTGTGTCACTGTTTATAGGCGTGGCTGTATAGCACTGTCTACAGGGGGGCTGTATGGCACATTCTACAGGGGGCACTATCTATAAGGTGGGCTGCTTGTGGCACCTGGGGGGGCCCAGTCAAGAGTTTTGTCTGCCTTCTATGTTGCCCAGTCTTTCCTAGTTACGCCCCTGGGCGGCATTTTGAACCAGGGAAGGACTCGACCGGGGGAGGGGGCATGCCTTATTTTACTTACCTGACGTGCCGCATGATGGTGCCCATCTGTAAGAACACTCCTCTCTGACGCTGTACGCAGAAGCAGCGGTCGAGTGCTCTCTCCTCAAGAAGAGGAGTGACGAGATGCACGAGATGAGCGGTGAGCAATGGCCTGTATTAAAAATGGAGCGCCACTTACAGCGCTCACGCTACTGCCTTCACTAATTTAAAAGGTGTTGGTCGGCCGTAGCTGGGGGACCGGGACCCGGGAGTATACTGCAAGGAAGGTCTGGGCATTTTACTGACAGCCAAGGGCTCTATGAGGGGGGAATAATCCACCCCATAAAGCCCTCACGTTACTATAATGGAAGGATAGGGGGATGCAGGGGAGGGGCGGTCTGCGCGTCTGACTTACTGCAGAGTGCTCTATAGGGGGGAGTATTCAGCCCCCCCTTTAGAGCAGTCAGCCTGATGCTCAGACCCCCCTAACCTTTCAGTATAGTAACTAGTGAGGGCTCTATGGGGGGGGATTAATCCCCCCTATAGAGCCCTCTGCTGTCAGTAAAACGCGCAAACCCCCCTTTGCAGTATACTCCCGGCCCCCCAGCGTCGGCCGACCGCTTTTAAATTAGTAGGGGCAGGATCGAGCTGTTACCGATCACATCTAATTTCATAACGTAGATGTGATGGAGAATAGGTGAACTAATGGATTCAGGTCTCAGCTAGAGATGAGCGAACCGGGACAACCGAACCCGGTTTCGGTCCGAACTTCCGGTAAAGTTCGGTTCGCAGCGAATCCGAACTTCACCGGGTTCGGCCGAACCCGTTTTGACCGAACCCGGTCAAAAACATTATACAAATCGGCAGCCACTTATCTCTATCAATCACTGATAGAGAAAAGAGGCTGCTGATTAAAAATAAAATAAAAAGCATTTCATACGTACCCGGTCGTTGTCTTAGTGACGAGTCCCTCTTCTTCCTCCAGTCCGACCTTTTCTGACGCGGCAGCCTGTGATTGGCTGCAGAGGCCGCGGCAGCCTGTGATTGGCTGCAGCGCTCACATGGGCTGCATCGTCATCAAGGAATGTCGGGCCGGATGTCGAGAGGGACGCGTCACCAAGGCAACGGCCAGGAGACCGGACTGGAGGAAGCAGAAAGTTCTCGGTAAGTATGAACGTCTTTTTTTTTACAGGTACTGTGATCGGTAGTCACTGTCCAGGGTACTGAAACAGTTACTGCCGATCAGTTAACTCTTTCAACACCCTGGACAGTGACTATTTAGGGTATGTGCACACACACTAATTACGTCCGTAAATGACGGACGTATTTCGGCCGCAAGTACCGGACCGAACACAGTGCAGGGAGCCGGGCTCCTAGCATCATAGTTATGTACGATGCTAGGAGTCCCTGCCTCTCTGCAGGACAACTGTCCCGTACTGTAATCATGTTTTCAGTACGGGACAGTAGTTCCACGGAGAGGCAGGGACTCCTAGCATCGTACATAAATATGATGCTAGGAGCCCGGCTCCCTGCAGGGTGTTCGGTCCGGTACTTGCGGCCGAAATACGTCCGTCAATTACGGACGTAATTAGTGTGTGTGCACATACCCTTACTGACGTCGCCTAGCAACGCTGCCGTAATGACGGGTGCACACATGTAGCCACCCGTCATTACGGGGCCTCATGCACACGACCATAAAAACACCCGAAATAGCGGGCCCATAGACTTCTGTTAGCCACGGGTACCTTCCCGTTTTCTCACGGGAAGGTGCCCGTGCCATTAAAAAGATAGAACATGTTCTATTTTTTTATTTTACGGGCCGTGCTCGTAATTACGACTCGTAACTACGAGCACGGGCAGCCGGCCGCTTTTGCGAACCGTGCTGTCATTATAATTATAGCAGCACGGCCCGAAAAATAGAACATGTTCTATTTTTTTAACGGCACGGGCACCTTCCCGTGAGAATACGGAAAGGTACCCGTGGGTAACAGAAGTCTATGAGCCCGTTATTGCGGGTCGTAATTACGACCCGCAATAACGGGTATTTTTACGGTCGTGTGCATGATGGGAGCACGGCTCGGAAAAACGAACGGCTGCCCGTGCTCATCTCCTGAAATAATCTGTGCTGCCTTAAACTCTGTGGACAGGTCAGGATCCTGTTTCTTTTAAATGCTGCTAGGGAACCCGCTCGATCCACTATATAAGGCTACGCTACAGTGCAGCATTTAAAAGAAACAGGATCCTGACCTGTCCACAGAATTTAAGGCAGCACAGAGTATTTCAGGAGATGAGCGTGCAGATTCAGTGCTGCTGTGAACTCTGCTCTTACCATTACGTAGCTCTCAGTCTGTTATCTCTCCTCCACTCCTGTCCTCAAGAACACCTTCACATGATTGGCAAGTCACCACGTAATGGTAAGAGCAGAGTTCACAGCAGCACAGAGTATTTCAGGAGATGAGCGTGCGGATCTTGTGCG
This sequence comes from Rhinoderma darwinii, assembly GCF_050947455.1. Classification (NCBI taxonomy): domain Eukaryota; kingdom Metazoa; phylum Chordata; class Amphibia; order Anura; family Rhinodermatidae; genus Rhinoderma; species Rhinoderma darwinii. The sequence continues at coordinate 243,829,983 of NC_134687.1, read as the reverse complement.
TGGTGGTGACTTGCCAATCATGTGAACGTGTTATAGAGGACAGGAGTGGAGGAGATGTAACAGACTGAGCTACGTAATGGTAAGAACAGAGTTCACAGCAGCACAGAGTATTTCAGGAGAGGAGCGTGCAGATTCAGTGCTGCTGTGAACTCTGCTCTTACCATTACATAGCTCAGTCTGTTACCTCTCCTCCACTCCTGTCCTCAATAACACCTTCACATGATTGGCAAGTCACCACCCCGCACAAGATCCGCACGCTCATCTCCTGAAATACTCTGTGCTGCTGTGAACTCTGCTCTTACCATTACGTGGTGACTTGCCAATCATGTGAAGGTGTTCTGGAGGACAGGAGTGGAAGAGAGGTAACAGACTGAGAGCTACGTAATGGTAAGAGCAGAGTTCGCAGCAGCACTGAATCTGCACGCTCATCTCCTGAAATACTCTGTGCTGCCTTAAACTCTATGGACAGGTCAGGATCCTGTTTCTTTTAAATGCTGCACTGTAGCGCAGCCTTATATAGTGGATCGAGCGGGTTCCCCAGCAGCATTTAAAAGAAACCGTGTTTGTGTATGTGTGTGTTTGTGTATATATGTGTGTTTGGGTATGTGACTTTGTCTGTTTTTGTTTTTATATGTGTGTTTGTGTATATGTGTGTGTATATATGGGTGTGTTTGTGTATATGTGTTTTGTGTATATGTTTGTGTATATATGGGTGTATTTGTGTATATGTTTGTGTGTAGATGTTTGTGTGTGTTTTTGTATATGTGTGTATATGGGTGTGTGTTTGTGTGTATATATGGGTGTGTGTGTATATGTGTTTGTGTATATGTGTGTTTGGGTATGTGTGTTTTTGTTTGTATATGTGTTTGTGTATATGTGTTCGTGTATGTGTGTATAACTGTGTGTGTGTGTGTGTGTGTGTGTGTTTGGATATGTGTGTTTTTGTTTGTATATGTGTGAGTTCGTGTATATGTGTGTTTGTCTGTTTATGTGTGTGTGTGTGTATATCTTGTTGTGTTTGTGTATATATGTGTGTGTCTGTGTATGGTTGTTTGTTTGTGTGTGCGTGTATATATGTGTGTAGGTGAGTAGAAGTATTGGTATTGTTCACATTGATAACTGTTTTTTATGTTGTTGCAGATTTTGATGTACCGATTGGACTACATCTTCGATTCGTTGGACTACTGCGTAGATCTGCGTTTTTTCAAATTTTAATAAAATGGTTAACGAGGGTTTTGTTGGGGATTTCTTATTTCAATAAAAAAGAATTGTCTTTGTGTTTTTTTTTCAAACTTTATTAGTGCCTAGATAATGGCAGTTGGCTGATTGACAGCGTCCATTATTAAGGCGGTACTTAGTGTTAGCCGGTGCAGAGGCTAGCACTAACCACCCATTATTACCCCGGTACCCACCACCACCAGGGGTGCCGGGAAGAGCTTGGTACGATCCAGTACCCGACCATCTGTTGTGATGGTCGGGTACTGGGGCGGCCGTAGGCTGGTATTATGAGGCTGGGAAGGGCCAAAATCAGTGGACCTTCCCACCCTTGTAATGCTAGGCTGCTGCTGCTGTGTTGTATCGGGCTGGTTATAAAAATGGGGGGGACCCCCACGTCGTTTTTTTTTTTGAATTTAACAAATTTAGCAATAGACGGGTCCCCCACATTTTTAATAACCAGCCATATACAAGGCCGCAGCAGTCTGGCATTACATGGGTGGGAAGGGCCACTGGTTTTGTCCATTCCCAGGCTAATAACACTGTGTTGTATGTGGCTGGTTATGATAAATTGGGTGGAACCCCATGTCTTTTTAAAAAAAAAAAAATGTAAATAAATAATTTAAAAAAAATGACGTGGGGTCCCCCCCCACTTTTATAACCAGCCAGATACAACACAGCAGCAGCAGCCTAGCATTACAAGGGTGGGAAGGTCCACTGTTTTTGGCCCTTCCCAGCCTCATAATACCAGCCTGCGGCCGCCCCAGGGCCCGACCATCACAACAGATGGTCGGGTACTGGATCGTACCTGGCTCTTCCCGGCACCCCTGGTGGTTTTGGGTACCGGGGTAATAATGGTGGTTAGTGTTAGCCTCTGCACCGGCTAACACTAAGCCTCGCCTTAGTAATGGATGTTGTCACTCAGACAGCGGCCATTACTAAAGTGGTAATAATAAAATTTGAAAAGAAAAAGACAAAGATATAGATAAAATATTTTATTGAAATAAAGCACCCCCAACACAACCCTCATTAACCATTTTATTGTAGAAAAAAAAAACGTCATCTAAGTAGTCCTCGAAACCGACGTAGTCCAAACACCAAACCTGTAAAAAAAAAAAAAAAAAAATGAAATAAAACATGTCGTAGGCTTAGATTCAGTTTAATGTGTGATACTGACTGTTATACCATGTATAGAAGCCTGCCGTGAAGTTGACTTAGATACAGGGCGCCAGCAGACAGTATCATACATGGACATACATACATATATACAAACATACATACATATATACAAGCATGCACATATATACATGCAAATATACATAAATGCAAACATACACACATAAATGCAAACATACACACATATATACATGCAAACTATCATACATACATGCATACACACACACATGAAAACATACATACAAACAAACATGCAAAGATACATACATACATACAAGCATGCACAAATATACATGCAAACAAATACATGCAAACATAATTACATACATGCACATATATATATAAACATACATGCAAACATACATGCAAAAATAAAAACATGCAAACATACATACATGCACATACATACATGACAACATACATACAAACATACATGACAACATACATACATGCAAACATACATACATGCAAACATACATACACACATGCAAACATATACATGCAAATATACATACAAACATGCACATGTATACATACATGACAACATACATGCACATATATACATACATGACAACATACATGCATAGATGACAACATACATACATACATATATATATATACACACATGCAAATATACATACAAACATGCATACATACATGCAAACATACATTCATGCAAACACACATACATGCAAACATACATACATACATACACGACAACATACATGCAAAAATACATACATGCAAACATACATACATACATGCAAATATATACATGCAAATATACATACAAACATGCACATATATACATACATGCCAACATACATGCACAGATATACATACATACATACATACATGACAACATACATACATGCCAACATACATACATACATACATACATACATGCCAAAAAATAATAATAATACGTTCATACTTACTTTCCTCCTGTCCGGCCTCCAGCGATGACGTTTCATTCATGTCGCCGCTGCAGCCTGTGATTGGCTGCAGAGGCGGTCACGTGGGATGAAGCGTCATCCTGACGTGCGTGACCGCCACTACAGCCTGTGATTGGCTGCAGCGGCGAAAGGGATGAAACGTCATCGCTGGAGGCCGGACAGGAGGAAAGTAAGTACGAACGTATAATTTTTATTTTTTTATTACATTTAAATAGTGTTTTCCGCGCGCCGAGCATGTACTGTGAAGGTTGCTGAAAGAGTTAGTGCAGCCCATTAACTCTATCAGCACCCTGGACAGTAGCATGCTCGGCGCACGTAAGTGACAGGTTCGGTCAGAACCGAACTTTTTTGTGAAATTCGGCGAACTAGCCGAACCGAACTTTTGATAAGTTCGCTCATCTCTAGTCTCAGCCCTAGATACAGCTGCTCTGTATACAGGATACAAAGCAGCTGTATCTTAAAAAGTACAAATCATTTTCAATAAAAAGTAATTAAAACTTGCACCAATCACATTGAGATTATATTTATATATATATACACATATATATATACATATATATATATATACACACACACACACACACACACACACACACACTACCGTTCAAAAGTTTAGGGTCACTTAGAAATTTCCTTATTTTTGCAAGAAAAGCACAGTTTTTTTCAATGAAGATAACATTAAATTAATCAGAAATATACATTGTTAATGTGGTAAACGACTATTCTAGCTGCAAACGTCTGGTTTTTAATGCAATATCTACATAGGTGTATAGAGGCCCATTTCCAGCAACCATCACTCCAGTGTTCTAATGGTACATTGTGTTTGCTAACTGCGTTATAAGGCTAATGGATGATTAGAAAACACTTGAAAACCCTTGTGCAATTATGTTAGCAGAGCTGTAAACAGTTTTGCTATTTAGAGGAGCTATAAAACTGACCTTCCTTTGAGCTAGTTAAGAATCTGGAGCATTACATTTGTGGGTTCGATGAAACTCTCAAAATGGCTAGAAAAAGAGAGCTTTCATGTGAAACTCGACAGTCTATTCTTGTTCTTAGAAATGAAGGCTATTCCATGCGAGAAATTGCCAAGAAACTGAAGATTTACTACAACGGTGTGTACTACTCTAACCAGAGTAGAAAGAGAAGTGGGAGGCCCCGCTGCACAACTGAGCAACAAGACAAGTACATTAGAGCCTCTAGTTTGAGAAATAGACTCCTCACAGGTCCTCAACTGGCAGCTTCATTAAATAGTACCCGCAAAACGCCAGTGTCAACGTCTACAGTGAAGAGGCGACTCCGGGATGCTAGCCTTCAGGGCAGAGTGGCAAAGAAAAAGCCATATCTGAGACTGGCTAATAAAAGGAAAAGATTAACATGGGCAAAAGCACACAGACATTGGACAGAGGAAGATTCGAAAAAAGTGTTATGGACAGACGTGTGTGTGTGTGGATCACACAGAAGAACATTTGTGAGACGCAGAACAACTGAAAAGATGCTGGAAGAGTGCCTGATGCCATCTGTCAAGCATGGTGGAGGTAATGTGATGGTCTGGGGTTGCTTTGGTACTGGTAAAGTGGGAGATTTGTACAACGTAAAAGGGATTTTGAATAAGGAAGGCTATCACTCCATTTTGCAACGCCATGCCATACCCTGTGTACAGCGCTTGATTGGAGCCAATTTCATCCTACAACAGGACAATGACCCAGAGCACACCTCCAAATAATGCAAGAACTATTTAGGGAAGAAGCAGGCAGCTGGTATTGTTTCTGTAATGGAGTGGCCAGCGCAGTCACCAGATCTCAACCCCATAGAGCTGTTGTGGGAGCAGCTTGACCGTATGGTACGCAAGAAGTGCCCATCAAGCCAATCCAACTTGTGGGAGGGGCTTCTGGAAGCATGGGGTGAAATTTCTCCCGATTACCTCAGCAAATTAAAGGGATCCTGTCATCAACATCTTACCTGTTAAACTCACCTGACCCCTCAATGGCCGCAGCTGTCCAGAGTTCATTCCTGTTCTCTTCTTTCCTGAAGTCCTCCTCTGTCAGTAAATATAGTCGTTTAAACTTTTCCCGCCTTTTATGGTAATTATTTTTCCCTCTGGGATGCAGCTTCTTAACCACGCCCACTGCCACCACTTGTCTGGCACTGACTGGCTAAGGAGCTGTCAATCTAAAAGAAGGAGGTGGAGTCCACTCTGAGATGCTGGAGGAATGAAAATCTGACTCTTTTCAGATGAAGATTTGACTCTTTTCTGCTCATTTGCATACAGCGTGGGACCACTGAAAAACTGAATACTAAAGCTACAGAGCTTACTTAGAACATATTTATAGCTTAGATGACAATGATTTTTCACCCACTTTCACCAGGTATTGCTGGCTTTATAGCTAAAATGCTGGTGACAGGTTCCCTTTAACAGCTAGAATGCCAAAGGTCTGCAATGCTGTAATTGCTGCAAATGGAGCATTCTTTGACGAAAGCAACGTTTGAAGGAGAAAATTATTATTTGAAATAAAAATCATTATTTCTAACCTTGTCAATGTCTTGACTATATTTCCTAGTCATTTTGCAACTCATTTGATAAATAGAAGTGTGAGTTTTCAGGGAAAACACAAAATTGTCTGGGTGACCCCAAACTTTTGAACGGTAGTGTATATATATTAAAAAATACGTTTTTAAAGGTGTACATAGCCTTTAAACTGTAACTAAACTTTTATCATGTCATACTGACATGTCAGAAGTTTTCATCTGTGGGGTACCGAGCACTGAGACCCCCACCGATCGCTAAAACGAAGCAGCTGAAGTGCTCATGTGAGCGCTCAGCTGCTTCGTGTATGTTCGGCTATTTCCGGAAATAAATGTATCCGTGTACGGACTCAATACAAAGTCTATGAGCCCGTACACAGATACATTTATATCCGGAAAAAGCCGAACAGACACGAAGCGGCTGAGCGTTCACACGAGTGCTTCAGCTGCTTTGTTCTAGCAATTGGTGGGGGTCTCCGTGCTCGGACCCCCACCAATCCAAACTTCTGACATGTCACTATGACATGTCAGAAGTTTCTCGAACGTTTAGCTACACTTTAAGCTTTTTTTCAATAAAATGGTTAAAGTGGATTGTGTGAAAGTTATTTCAATAAAAATTTTTTTTTTATGTCTCAGTTTTTTAATACTTCATTACCACCTTAGTAATGGTAGCTGTCTGATTGAGAGCGTCCATCACTAAGAAGGGGCTTAGTGTTAGCCAGTAAAAAGGCTACCATTAACCCCCTATTATTACCCCGCTACCCACCACCACCAGGAGTACCGGGAAGAGCTGGGTACGATCCAGCACCCGACCATCTGAAGTGAAGGGTACTGGGGTGGCCGCAGGCTGGTACTATCAGGCTAGGAAGGCCCAAAAACCATGGTCCTTCCCACCCTGGTGATGCTAGGCTGCTGCTGCTTTATTGTATCTGGCTGACTATGAAAAATGGAGGGGATCTCACGTAATTAATTTTCAATTTATTTTTAAAAAATTACGTGGGGTTCCCCCTATTTTTCATAACTAGCCAGATACAATAAAACAGCTGCAGCCTAGCATCACCAGGGTGGGAAGGGCCAAGATTTTTGGCCCTTTCCAGCCTGATAATACCAGCCTGCAGCCTAACCGTCATTTCAGATGGCCAGGTACTGAATCGTACTCGACGCTTCTCGGTATCCCTGGCGGCAGTGGGAATCGGGGTAATAATAGGGGTTAGTGATAGCCTTGTTACTGGCTAATGCTAAGCCCCAGCCTTAGTAATTGAACGCTGTCAATCAGACAGCAGCCATTGCTAAGGCCATAATAAAGTATTAAAAAAAAGACATAAGAATTTTTTTTTATTGAAATCAAAACTCCCCCATGCAACCCTCTTTCACAATTTTTTTTTTTAAAGTAGATCATTGAAGTAGTCCAATTAACCTACGACGTAGTCCAAACGGTCCAGCGGAACCTACCAAAAAAAAGTTAACAGTATAAAATTTAAAAAACTAAAATTTGCCACGATAGAAACCCCTGCTCTTCCATCTGCTCTTGTAGGCCACAGTCTGGTTTAGGCCTGAGGCCTACAAGAGATCGGGAGCACGCTGGTGACGTCAACTGCCCGGCATGCCGTCCACGCCGGGCCACTGAACTCTGTTAAAAATCATAAGTCAATTAGGTAATAAAAAGGGGATATAAAAGTTGTGTTAAACCATTTTCAGTGTTAATGCTGCGTTGTTGATCTAGGATACTAAAGTAATACAGTAAGTAGAATTCTTTAAATCTTTTCTATACCTCAAACAGCACTTTGGCAAATAAACAACAAATGTTTTCCTATTTAATTTTTTTTTATATATTGCGTGTTTGTTGTGTAAAGCTAGTAATGAGAAAACTGATAGATTGGGGGGAGGGGGGTCTTTTTATAGTTCGCCTCAGGCTAGGTTCCCCCCTGGCTGTAGGGCTCAGAAGAAAGGGAGCTCCATTTGGCTTTTGGAGCGCAGATTTAGCTTGGTAGTAGTTCGGTTTGTAGTTTTACTTGTATTTCAGTTTATAATGTGGGGGCATATGTAAGCTGTGCAGAGTACATCAGGGTATAATAATAGGGTATTATAATGGGGTAAATAAATAATTCATAGATGTGTGGCTAGTGTCGCACTTATAAATGGTGCCCAATCTTATCCGTTTTTGGAACACTGCACATTTTGTGTCGCCGTATTCTGAGGCAGAACTTTTTATTTTGTTGCGGGACAATCCATAGTTTTCATTGGTACTATTTTGGGGTACATGCGATTTTTTGCACTCCAGTATCTATGTAGCTTGGGACAACGCTACAACAAGTGGATGAGATCCGCTTGGTGTATTCCGCATTTCTGACAGTTATCGTTATTCCTTAACCCCATAACCAAATAGCTACACCGAAGCTTTTAAAGGTTAACAAGTCTGGATCAAAATACATTTTATAGAGAAACAAATCCTACTTCACTTCGTCACGCCGTGTCGGGCAAGTGTTCTAACACTTCCGAAGACATTGGTAGGGTCTTGCACGATTATTACAAGGATTTGTATAGAGCAGCCCGGACGGATTTACCCACTGTGCACTCCCTTTTGCGGTCATTGCATTTGCCCAACTTGTCGAATACGCATACTGACACACTAGACGCTTCCAGCACGGAGGACGAGATCAGGACGGCTATATCATCCACAAACAAGACACCTGGACCAGATGGGCTTAGCAATGAATATTACAAACTTTTAGCACCTGATATAGTTCCCACTCTCACCTCCCTGTTTAATGAGATATACATACACGTTGCTCCGGTGGATAGTTTCCTAGATTCCAGAATGATTTTACTCCCAAAACCAGACAAGGATCACACCTTACCACATTCATACAGACCCACAACGCTGTTAAATAGCAATTATAAATTTCTAACAAAAATCTTGGCCAATCGCATTCAAACATTTCTTCCAACAATTATGCACCCGTCAGAGTTTTGGGAAAAATAGACAAGCCACAAAAAAACATTAGGACAGCTATAGCAGCCACTATAGATGCGCAAGACTTGAAACTGTCTCCTATGATGCTGCTCAGTTATGACGCGGAAAAGGCCTTTGACGAGGTCTCCTGGCCATTTTTACACACTACATTACAACAGAGGAACTTTGGCTTGGGTTTTAGGAATTTTCCCCAATATATCCAATCTGACGCGCAAACACAACTTACAGTGAATGGACAAAATACCAACCCAATGGATATTTTTTTAGAGGCACAGGTCAGGGATGCCCCCTTTCATCTTTACTCTTCAACCTTTCCCTTGACCCTCTTTTGTCTCCATTACAAAATCTCAGATAAATTTAACTAATGCAAATATCAACATTAGAGAAGACTTTGAATAGTTGGAGACATTTGCCCTTATCTTATGTGGGAAGAGCCCATCTGCTTAAAATGGTTGAATTTCCGAGACTTTTATACCTTTTCCATTCTTTACCTATAACAGATTAATTATTTGTATCGCTCGTTTATATGGAATCCCTTTAAATCCCTTAAATCCTACAACAACCAGAACTTAATGGGGTCTCAACTTTCCTAATGTCCGGGCCTATAATATTGCAGCGCTAATGAGAGTTGCATTGGATTGGTTGCAGGATACCGCTTTTATGGACCCCCATAGAGATGGGATATATAGTCCAACTATCGCATTGCCTAATTTACTGCATCAACCACATTATAAAATTCTGGAAAAGTGTAAAACTAACTCATTATTAATCACGACGTGGTGAGCATGGCAGAAGATGAGATCTATGAGGTCTCTTCGTCTGAATTACTCATTGCTTCTCACTCTGACATATAACACAACCTTCCAGTCTCATTTCTTTCAGTGGCAACGGGGAGGAATTAAGGACATTGGTCATCTTGTAGATGCTCACAATAAGACTATTGTCACTCTAGATGATCTCAGATTCAAATACCCTCCGCTAAATATCACTCTTTGCATACCTAAAAGCCTGAAGCTTCATCACTCAGATACTTACGCATCGGACTCCCCTGGAGTGGAACCCAGCTTTTCGCTCAATATTGGCTCACTCCAATATAGGTAAGGGACATACTTCTACATACTACACGTTTATACATTGCCCCTTAGATTATCAAGTGTCTCGGGTTGCCATGTCTAACTGGTTGTTCGATATTCCACAATCAACAATACCAATGATGCTCTCTGCCTTTAAGTACACCATTAGAGGTCTCCCCTCCAGCCGATATACTGAGATGACCTTACAGATCTACCATAGTGCATATATATCACCAGTCCGGGGGTTTAAAATTACAATATTCCCCAATGACAAATGTTTTAGATGTCAGGAGTATTCAGCGGACATTTATCATGGTCTTTGGGACAGTCCGGTAATACAATCTTTTTGGAAGAAAATACATACCTTCATTACCACTCATCTGGTCAACTATGTCCTATTTAATCCCATCTTGGTCATTTTGGGCACATTAAAATGGACACAACCCCATGCACACCAGGAAGTAGAAAGTTATTGTATATGACCTCTACGGCAGGTCTGAAGACTATTCTGCACACATAGACACACCCCACACCCCCCCCGTTCAAAATGTATCTGGAAAAGCTGTCCTTCTTAATGAAAATGTATAGGCTTCGACCAAAAAAGAAACTCATGTAGAGTTTATTTTTGATAATTGGAAAAGTTTTATTGCCATACTTCCAGTGGGGACACAACAAATGATTAAAACTTGTTTTGAACACACAATATGGTTTCAAGAAAGGCTTGTGGCAGGAGACCAACCAATCTTTTAAAACCTTTTTACTGTTCCCCACCTAGTTATACATTACCCTACAGAATTCCTAAAACGGATTACATTGTTCCAGGGGAAACCCTAGTTGTGGGATGGAATGTTTGCGTAGGAGTGAGAGCTTGATATGCTGATAAGGTGCTGAGGGGTCTTGTGGGCCATGAACATATGAGGTACCGACTGGTTCTGTATGGAAGAGGTGAGATTCAATGATGAGATGAAAGTGTTATACTTTAATGTTTTGTTCACTTATTATTTTCATTAATTCCTCCAGTAATAAAACATGTGAATAAGTTTCTCTGAAACAATATCTCCCCTTCCCCACTCAATCATGGTTACCTAATCTTTTCTTGAAGCTTAATGTAATTTTTTTATTGTATACGTAAATGCTATTTCTAGTAGTTCATACTGTATTTGAAATGTATGGTATGTTCACAAAAGTTTTACAATTACATGCTACTATGTTAGGTGTACTATACTTGATTTATGTTTCCCTTCCCTACCCTTCCCTATTAGGTTTGAAAAACAATAAAAACATTGAAATATAAAAGTTTTGGTGTATAATAAAGTCTATAATTGATCATAAAACAAATAAATCGGTGATTGGGATTTAATGATGCTTCTCTAATATGTTTATAAACTAACCCCCAATCGATCCTAATCCCAAAATCCTTATCACATTTTCCTTGTGATTTAATATTTTCTTCATCCCCTAAAATAAATTTTTTATATAGTGAGGACAAAGGTCCTTTCTTATTTTTTAAACAATCTAATGATTGAAAAGGTGTAAGAACAACGTAATTAATTAAATAATATCCTTAAGGGGTCTAGTTTCCCAAATGGGGTCACTTTGGGGGGATTTCCACTGTTTTGGCACCGCAAGAGCCCTTCAAACCGGACATGGTGCCTAAAATATTTTCTAATAAAAAGGAGGCCCCAAAATCCTCTAGGTGCTCCTTTGCTTCTGAGGCCGGTGCTTCAGTCCATTAGCACACTAGGGCCACATGTGGGATATTTCTAAAAACTGCAGACTTTAGGCAAAAAATACTGAGATGCATTTGTCTGGTAAAACCTTGTGTTACAAAAATAAAAAAAAAAGGAATGGCTTAAAAATTAATTTCTGCAAAAAAAAAATAAAAAAAAATTACATTTGTCAATTTCACCTCTACTTTGCTTTAATTCCTGTGAAACGTCTAAAGGGTTAATAAACTTTCTAAATGCTGTTTTGAATACTTTGAGGGGTGAAGTTTTTAAAGTGGGGTGACTTATTGGGGGTTTCTAATATAGAAGGCCCACAAAGCCACTTCACATCTGAACTGCCCCCTGTAAAAATAGCCCTTGGAAATTTTATTGAAAATGTGAGAAATTGCAGCTAAACTTCTAAGCCTTGTAACGTCCTAGAAAAATAAAAGGATGTTCAAAAAACTTTGCCAATCTAAAGAAGATATATGGGGGATGTTAATTAGCAACAATTTTGTGTGGTATAACTGACTGTCTTACAAGCAGATACATTTAAATTTAGAAAAATGCTAAATTGTTGCAATTTTTCGCTAAATTTTGGTGTTTTTCACATTTAAATACTGAATGTATTGAGCAAATTTTGCCAGTAAAATAAATCCCAATGTGTCATGAGAAAACAATCCCAGAATCGCTTGGATAGGTGAAAGCATTCCGAAGTTATTACCACAAAGTGAAACGTCAGATTTGAAAAATGAGGCTCTGTCAGGAAGGTCAAAAGTGGCAAAAGCAAGCTGAAATAAAAATAACCGCCTAATTTTATTCTGACATATCACAATCTTGAAATATAGTAGTGATCCTAACCGACCTAAGACAAAAGAGAGGGATGTGTACTAGAATTAAATGTCAGGAATTATGAAAATGTAGGTGTGTTGGTGTGTTGGTGTGTGTGTGTGTGTGTGTGTGTGTGTTCTGGCCACTACTTTGTGGAGTGTAAGGCTTACAGTCCTAGGGAAAGGTCCTTCCATCTGTTGTGGATCTTTGGAGCTCCTTAACGGTTATCCTTTAGGTCTTTGTTGAATCTCTGACAAATGCCCTCCTTGACCACTCTGCGTATTTGTGGGGGCGGCCTGCTCTTGTCAGGTTTGTAGTTGTGCCATATTCTTTCCATTTTCTTATGATGGATTTAATGGTGCTTTGTGGGATGTTCAGCATTTTCTTTATAACCCGACCTTGAGCTATACTTTTCCACAACTTTGTCTCTGACCTGTTTGGAGAGCTCCATCGTCTCCATTTTGTTGGGTTAGTGGTGTTGGTAACTCAGGGGTCTTTCAGAACAGGTGTATTTATACTGCTGTCATGTGACACTTTGCACACAGGGAATCCTTATTCAACTATGCGACAGCTAACAGTAATTGCTATGAATCCCCTAAATAACGTCTGTTCAAACCAAAGGGGGTGAATGCATATGCCCTCCCAACTTTTCAGTAATATTTTTCATTACACTATAATAATTTAGACTATTTGGTCAGGTCCATAAACCTAAAATCCATTTTTATTCTAGGTTTTAAGGCAACAAAACAATTTTTCGCAAGGCACTGTGTGTATATATAGTGGAGTTTAACACTTAATCTTATTTTTAACTGTAATGTATTTGAATATTCCAACACTTTACCGCATGTGCACGTAAAATGCACAGGCATATCTTCACTATGCCCTAAAAGACACTATCATAGGACAGCCATGGGGGACTCACTTAGCCGTCATGTTAAAACCGCCAACCCTGGCGATCACAATGCCCATGGAGATGAAGCAAAGGAAGCCCTCTTCCTTTGTTTATTCTCCTCAGGTGTCGCAATCAGTATTTAAGGTGTCAAATGTCTGAGATTAGAGGACTCGCAATCCTCAGCACCACAAGTAATCATTATGTTCTATTGCGGCTAGAAGAACCCAATTGAGGACATAATGGTACGTCCATTCGAGGAAAGAATTTAAAGTTCAAAAGAACAAAATCCTGGCAAAAATAGTCATCCCATTTGTTCCACATTGTATTGGATTAATATTTGGTTACCTTGGCCTGTATACTTACTTGAAGGCTTGACTAGAGCACTGTGCAAAATCAAATAATCCTGAACTAAATATTTCTCATTTTAGTTCTTCTGGGTCCTGAAAGGCTCATATTTTTTATGTTTTAATCTTTGTTCTTTATTGTTTACCATGGGATCTACATTTTTCTAATATAGATACATTTGGACTTGCATCCAACACACTTCCCAGATTCTAAATGTCTGAGATTTCACAGCCATTTCATACACAAATAATATAAAGAGGCCTATTTTGTAATCTAAAGCCAGCCATACTAAAGATTTTACAGTGTGTGTATGCATATCTCTCAGAGGTTTCTTAGACACAGGACCCGCTGTTGCATGAGGAGTTGGTGCCATAGCTGCTAAGTGCACACATTGGAGAATTTTCTGTTATTGGTTTCCAACAGTGTATCTCCCCATTTAAAGAGGCTGAAGCAGGCTACTCTTCATACACAGGACAAAATAAAGAATATTTCATGAGAACAGCCATATAAAACTACTGCTAAGGCCTCATGCCCACTTCAGTTTTTTCCTTCAGAGTGCTAGCCTGTTTTTTTGACGGCTAGCACCGACCCATTCATTTCAATGGGGCCATGCACACTTCAGTTTTTTTGACGGTCCCGTTCCGACAAAAGTAGAGCATGTCCTAGACTTTGGTCCGAGATTCCGTGATCGTGGGGCCCATACAAGTCAATGGGTCCGTCAATAAAACTGAAAGTACACGGAAGGCATCCGTATGTGACGGAGCCGTTGCCTAGCAACGGCCGGGCGGGCAGAAGTACACATAGAGAGAGATATTGCACTAATCGGCAGCCCCTTCTCTCTATCCAGCACTGATCGAGAGAAGAGGCTGCTGATCAGCGCTGGATAGAGAGAAGAGGCTGGCGATCAGTGCTGGATAGAGAGAAGAGGCAGCCCTTTCAGGCAGAGTTTCTGAAGCGGAACGCAGCGTTAGAAAGAAAAATAAAGTTCATACATACCCCGGCCTTTGTCTTGGTGACGTGTCCTCCTTTTGACATCCAGTCCAACCTCCCTGGATGACGCGGCAGTCCATGTGACTGCTGCAGCATGCAGTGGTCACATGGGATGAAACGGTATCCCAGGAGGAAGAAGCAGGGAGTTCTGGGTAAGTACAAACTTTTTTTTGTTGTGGGTTTTTGAAGGAAACATTAGAAATCTATATTGTGAGTGCCGCACATGGTACTCACTGTCCAGCGGTAGTCACTGTCCAGGGTGCTGAAAGAGTTACGATCAGTGCTGGATAGAGAGAAGAGGCTGCACTGATCGGCAGTAACTCTTTCAGCACCCTGGACAGTGACTACAGCTGGACAGTGAGTACCATGTGCGGCGCTCACAGTATCGGGTCCATAGTGTGAATGGGAATTAGCTGTCTCTCGGAAAAGGAAACACGGAAGTGTACAGGGAGTACACACGGGAACCATACTGATACAATCACAGACACACGGATCCTTGAAAACGGTGATGGAAGTGTGCATGAGGCCTAAGAATGTGCTGATAAACATACCAACAGGTTGCTTGTGTTTACGGCCATATACCATTCATAAACAATACAGCTGGGGTAATGTTGTCAAGCTGATGTCACATCCAACAATCACATAGTCCAATGGCTCTAGCACTGTATACAGTTTGGCCTCATGCACACGACCGTAGCCATGTGCACGGCCGTGATTTTCGGGTCGGCCAGCCGCGGAGCTTTACCCGCAAATTAGCGGGCCGTGCATTATTTTCTATGAGCATGGACCGCAGAACATGGCCATAAGACATGTCCATTCTTTCTGCGGTCCAGGCTCCTGGGCCATGCACGGACCGTGGAAACTATGGTCGTGTGCATGGGCCCATAAAAATGAATAGGGCCGCAATTCTCCCGTGGATTTTCGGAGGAATTGCGGCCGCAAAAGCACGTTCATGTGCATGGGGCCTTTACATACAGCTGTGGCTTTTCAGAACCAAGGGTCCTTGGAAGAATATTTATCAAGCACCTCTTGGGAAGATTATTATTTTTTAATTATCAGAACACAATCCAAACTAGTAAACAACCCCATTAATTTAAAATAAACGGTATAAATGACTAAATTTAATTTTCACATACCAACCACCTTCCTATTTCGGTTTCAAGGTGGAATTTTCTTGCAGGTGTGATTCACAATTAAATTGAATAGCAGAAATAAAATTACACCATATAGATACGTCATAAGCAAATGAAACACTTTCATAACTGAAGTATTGGCTCTCTTTTCCTTAATTGCTAGCAATGCGAACTGACGGACAGTACAAACCACGTGAAATCAGCACTTTATTCATTTATCAAGAAAGAAGACAATTACAAATTATTATAGCTTGCAGTGTCTGTCTGTCTCAAACACACACTTTCATTTCTTCATTCATTCACAGAGGCAAAAGGCCTGTTCACATCTGCGTTGGGCTTCCATTTGGCTCTCTGTTTATCTGTTCCGTCAAAGTAAAAGACAAATGGAAAGCATCGTTTGCATTTACCATTGAGGTCAAATGGTATTTTTTTTTTGTTTCAGTTTGAATCAGTTTGGCTTTGTTCCGTTAGGTTTGAATTTTTTTGATGGAAAGAATAGGGTAAGCACACTACACTGACGGAACAAATGAACGGAAATCCAAACAGAAGCCCATTGCTGATATGAACAGGCCCTTAGCTGTATACTGGAGGGTATTATTTGTTCATCATCACACAACATAAACATATGTTGCATTACATTAACATTTCCGGAAAATAAAAAATATTTAATGCACACATATATATATATATATTTACATCATTTACATCCAAACACCACAGATTGTATTATTTTTTTATAGTTTGTAATTTTAGTTTTACCTTCGCTGAATTATCCAGCACCTACAATGTTCTGTCTTTTCCATTATGGTCCCAGTGATTATAGTGTAAATGAAAGGGCCATAAAGTACAAAAAAACGAGGGGTTGAAAAAACAAAAAAACTTTAGAAAATGATGACCTTGTTATACTTTTGCTTAACTGAGAATTACGATCACGATGAAATGGTGATAAACTCTGAAAGCAGGATTTTAATGCCATGTAATTTACACAATTACTATAGTCTTAATAATCTAGCAGCTTTGCATAAACAGCGTTTTAAATTGTCCTAAAAAATAATTAGAAAAAAAACAAGAAAAAAAATGATGTTAATTTACCATCTTGTATGTCCACATTGAAGATTGGTTCAGATACCAATTGTAGTTACCTAGCTGTAGTTAACAGTTTAACTACTGCAATAACTAAAATTACTAGATTATCAAAAAATTATCTTTATTTTTGATATTGTCCCAATGCATTTTGGGTTCTTAAAAAACAACATAGCTGTTAACTAATCTAAACCCAAAATCCAAATCATGGTCTAAAATAAACCTTTTTTTTTTGTTGCTGCTGACGTAACAAAACAAGGGCACGTTAAAATGTAATAATTATATGCATCAAAACTTTATATCCAAAACATTTTGAGTATCCAACTGGATATTCTTTAACAGACACAATTTTAACAAATCCGATAATGTGATCGTACTATATTCAACAGCTTTTATTACATTCACTTGAATGGGGCTGAAATACCATACACAGCCCGTGGACAAGAATTGCGCCTTTTCTTCTGATCTCAGGCAACCCCTTTAAAAGCTTCTCTTCAGAACGCCCAGCTTCTGGCAGTGCAGATCTGTGACGTCACTCACATGTCCTGCATCGTGCCGGCACCAGAGGCTACAGTTGATTCTGCAGCAGCATCAGCGTTTGCAGGTAAGTAGCTACATCGACTTACCTGCTAACGCCGATGCTGCTGCAGAATCATCTGTAGCCTCTGGTGCCGATGTGTCCGACACGATGCAGGACCTGTGAGTGACGACACAGCGTGATCTCTGGAGAACACGGCTGTGTCTGCACTGCCAGAAGCTGGGCGTTCTGAAGAGAAGTGGATGATACTTCTCGTCAGAACGCCCAGCTAGTAAAAGTAGTAAAAACGCCCCGATGTACGCACATAATACACGCCCAGTTGTACTTTTACTTTTCAACACGCCCAGTTGTACTTTTGCAAGCCTCATTTGCATAAATACGAAAATGGTCATAACTTGGCCAAAAATGCTCGTTTTTTCAAAATAAAAACATTACTGTAATCTACATTGCAGCGCCTATCTGCTGCAATAGCAGATAGGGGTTGCAAAATCTGGTGACAGAGCCTCTTTAAAGGGAGTCCGTCAGCAGAAATTTCCATATCAAACTAGCAACAGAGTAATAGAGTGTAGGCTCACCTGAATGTATATGCAAATGAGCATGTTGGCACAATGAGGGCGTCACCGCTGCTCTAGAATGCCCGGTCTTCTTTCCCCAGGCCATCCCTCCCTCCATCCCTTGTTTCATTGATTGACAGGGGCCAGGCAGTGTAATAGGCGAATTCACGATATTACTCCGGTGCTAGTTTGATATGGAAATTTCTGGTAAACTCCCTTTAAAATCTAAAGACACAAATCAAACAAAAAGAGGCAGGAAGGAACATTGGGAAGAACTGCCTTGAGCATATTAACCTTATTGGGAGCTCATGCATTCTACAAGCCTTAAAGTCACCAGGTGAGATATATTTAAGTGGAGTAAAGACCAATGAATGCCCCAAGTTGCATTATATTTTTGAAGCTACATGTTGTGCTAAAAGAAAAAAGTGCATGAAGTGACCAAAGGACAGTAGAGCTTACAGTCCATATATTTATGGGCACTAGCAGGGACGTAATATGGAGGGCCAGCCTCTCAGATGAGAAGTGAAAAAGAAAAGCCTTTAAGATTTATTAAAACCTGGCAGAGGGGCCCAAATCTACATCCTGATCTATACAATTTAATAGGTGTTAAGGACATTGCTCATTTGTGTCAACCATACAGGCACTATAACCTGTATTAATACAATAGCATGATAGGTACTCGAAGATATAGAGACATCTACAATAAAATGATGGTGGATAGAAATGTGAGACTTAATACCACTAAATATTTACCTCTATTAATGATGGTAAAGAGTACGTAATAATTCACTTGTGCATTGTTGACGATACTTTCCCTTTAAAATTAAGTACTAAATTGGTATTGTCTAATAAAACAATATTTAAAAAAAATACATAAGAAAATTAAATGCAGCAATCCTACTGTACATGTTGACATATTTATCACCTTACGAGGATTCATTCTCTCAGTCATGAAAAAGTTGAATGGCCTACGGATTTCTAGAGCGATACAATATGTGCTCTGTAATTCTCAAAAGTGCTAGTAGACCTGTAAAGGTTAAAAACGATACATTATTAAGGAACACTAATTAAAAAATATGGCACTATTCCGCTTTCATTGTGTTTAAATTCTGTAGAATATAGTACTGTGCCAGCATCCAGGAGAGAAACGGCAGTGGCATGCTGCAGTCTACCAAGAGACAACAAAAGGCGAAACCAGAAACGTATGTACACCATAAAGGATTTTATCGTGGTATTGTCCCACCGGTCACGGTCATTTTCTATATCGTGACAAGTTATAGGTTCCTTATTATTATTATTATTATTGTCGCTGTCTAGCTTGGGTGCAGCCTTCTTTATATTCTCTACAACTTCTAGTTACTGGAATCACAAGAATTATTCTAGAAAACGCTCTCCTTTAGAGGCATTTAATAGACCACATGGGTAAACGGGATTCATCATATAATGGACTACATGTTTTCACAACAATGGACGGGTTGTTGGTTATGCTCGATGTGACCGTCGAGCTATGCGTAACCCTTTCAGGACTAAGCCATTTTTTTTGTTTTTTCGTTTTTCACTCCTGGCCTTCCAAGAGCCGTAACTTTATTTTTCCGTCAGAGTGGTGTGAGGGCTTATTTTTTGCAGAAGGAGGAGTTGTAGTTTCTATTGACACCATTTAAAGTACTATCTAATGTTCTGGGAAATTAAAATAGAAAATTATTTGTGGGGCAGAATTGGGGAAAAAAAATGCAATTCTTACGTTGTTTTTTGGGTTTGGTCTTTACGGCTTTCACCGCGCAGTAAAAATGACCACTTAACTTTATTCTGCAGGCCAGAGGCAGGGCTTAACAGAGGCAGAAATAAGGCAGACCTGGGGGCGTTCATTAGGCCCCCGGGCTGCCATGACAACCATCAGCACCCTGCGATCGCGTCGCTGGGATTGGGCGACGAGCTGTCGGGAGGGGGCTGCGCCCCTCTAACAGCTTGGAAGCAGCTTCCTTGTGGCTAAACAGCCAGGATCAGAGCGATTTCCGTTTCTGGCTATTAATGCGAGGTGTCAGCTGTAATCCACAGATGACACCGGCAGTTACGTCCAGGTGCGTGAAGTGGTTAAAAGAGAACATAAAAATAGGGCATCATTTCGTAGTCCTGTCCAGCAGGTGACGCTCCACTTGAACCCATAGGTGCAGATACGCACTGCATCACCACTCTTTGACATCAACTTTCAGAATCAGTAACATCTGGTCAATAGTCCACAATCTATTAAAACATAATATTGCATCTTGCAATTCATCTAGTGAACGCATTTCCATGACTCTTTGGACTGTCACAAACCTCGCCATTGTTAAACTGCTTGACGTTTTCAAGACTAGTTCGATACACCTTTTGAAGGCCTTAGTGGTAGATGCATAAATCTAAAAAGTTATTATGTTCAGTGCCAAAAGAACTGCAGAAAAACCTGCATGCTTTCCTAGGGAGCCTAGAAAAAGATAACATCTTCTTTGTTTGTGTCTTCATCAGCGGGAGGTGCTGGAGGTGAAATTGAAGGTGTTAGAAGGTGGCCACTGCTTTGTCGGTAAAGGCTTGATGGATATGTTGGTATTTCACTGGTAGGATCTTGTCCAGAAGGATCTAAGTAGTATAAACATAAGCAGGTAGTGAAATATAAATGCAAATATAGAGAGCTCTACGTTCATTACAAACCAAATACACTTTTCTGTAATCTAACAATAAAATACCCTACGTCCTACTGCTTTGCAGTTTCCACTCAGAAACTCTTACCTGCATGTACTCAGGACTCCTTTCTCCAATTGTTAAAGCGGCTGTCCAGACATAAGAAAACATGGCTGCTTTCTTGCAGAAAAAGCACCACACTTGTCTACAGGTTGTGTGTGGTATTGCAGCTCAGATTCATTCACTTCAATACCATGGACAGTTGTGGAGCTGTAGTTTGAAGAAAGCTGCCATGTTTTTCTAACCCTGTACAACCCCTTTCATGTCATGTGCTGGTGACCACATAGTCTATTCACATAATAGACAATGTGCTGAGGAATAAAAATGTCCAAATCCGCGTTGCCCACAATGGAGGACATTAAATGGTGCGGTCAGTTCAACTGTCCTGACGGAGTCGACTTTGATGGAAGGATACAGCTTCTAAGTATACAGGATACAAATAGGCTGTATCTTAAAAAGTAAAACATTTTTGTTTTTTTAATTATAGTCAATTTAAAAGTTTCTTTAAATCAACTAAAACATTGATTTATGACAAAAATAAATGGGGTTCAAGGGTGTACATAGCCTTTAAAAGCAGCAAGAACTTTGTTAAAGAGGACCTGTCCCCACTCCTGACAGGTCTACTTTAGCAAATACTACTTTTATTCCCATGAAATTTCAATTATGGAACATATTTTCTTAGAACTATGTGCTGTGCCGTTCCGCCTAGAAATGTATAAATAAATTGACAACTGACAATGGTGTTACCATTCCCCCATGTCAAAGGGGTGTGTCCCTACTAAGTCTCACTGTCAGCGCGGATTGGACATTGTCAGTATGTAGGGACATGATATATTACTATCTCACTGATAACCAAGGTTTTCGTTCCGTTAAATTATAAAAATGACTGCCTGATTTGAACGATTAAAATAAATTTATTATGATATTCTTAAAAATGGGCCCTTAGAGCCAAATTAACAGGCTCAATCATTATGTCAGCTATTATATATATATGCTGAATCCCAACGATTGACTGGTAATAGCGCCGTACCACGCTACACCTTGCGCTATGTTGCGCTCGTCCGGCTCTTAAAGCCACGTACAATACTCTGGTCAGCAATAGGGTCAAAACCTCCAAGGTTTGGTCGCAAGCCCCCTATTCCGAGATCACTGACCAGTATACTTCTCAAAGTTAGATTGTTAGTTGTAATATTCTATCGTTAATCCTACGCGTTTCAGAACCACCGTTACTGGTGGAACCTCTTCAGGGATTATTAGTGTTAAACGATAATTTTTGATTTAAATGCCGGAGCGCACGGTTGTGTGCATTAATGAACCTCCCGGCCCGTGCACGATCAAGATACAATGGTCGCACACGAGCCGGCGAGGTGCCG
This sequence comes from Rhinoderma darwinii, assembly GCF_050947455.1. NCBI lineage: Eukaryota > Metazoa > Chordata > Amphibia > Anura > Rhinodermatidae > Rhinoderma > Rhinoderma darwinii. The sequence goes on along the minus strand of NC_134687.1, from coordinate 243,807,906 downwards.
GTCTTTTAAGCGGCTAGGGCCCGCCCCCCATATTGACATGCCCCCGGCGTACCACCAATCCACATCCGACACGTCACTCAGGACCTGTCAGGATTGTGGCACGCCTTCAATTTTCGGCAGCCAATAGGGTATATGTAAGACGACTAGCGTCCCTAGTAACGCTGGAGATCCAAAAGCGGATCCAATGCTTCAATGGGGAGTATTAAATTGTGAGTGGATGCAATGTCCTAAGTAGAGGACAATGCGCCGAACAACCGGCCCAAAAACCCCCATTACTACCAGATTGCAGAGTGAACACAGTGCACGGCAAAAGATCGTCTGGCCGACACCACAGTTGCGTCTCGTTGCTATGACGACCACAGGACGCACACATATCACTGGGTAGGTTACAAGCATGCAACACTACTCCTCAAACGAAATCGAGATGTTTAAACCTCCACAGACATCTACACGGGTTACTAGGGTGTACTTAATACTATATCAAGATGGTACATAGCCATAGTCCGAGGTAAAGACAGCTACCCATACTCACAAAACCATGTATCCTTACAGAGTTCTATCTCTCCCTGGATTATAGATGACCCCTTCTCGTGTCTACTAAAGGGGACATACTAAACCAGCTTGTATTTCAAGGGTACATGGTTGTGGATGACAAAACGATGTCATAGAAAACACGCATACGAAATTTGTTCGTTCATACCCAGGGGAGCAGTGGTGCGCAGTCGAAAAATCCACTGTGCTTCCTTTTGAAGGATAATTTTATTAATATTCCCTCCTCTCATAGTGGGTCTCACGTATTCAACACCTTGGAATCTCAGAGAGGAACTATCCCCATTATGAAATTCCCAAACGTGACGCGATATCGGGGTATCCTCCTTCCTTCTGCAGTCCCCTATATGATCCCGTATCCTCCTCCTGAACTCTCTGATAGTTTTGCCAACATACTGTTTTCCACATATACAGGTAATCATATAGACAATGCCCTTAGTCCGACAGTTGATATACGTTCTGTTCTCAAAAATCCTTCCCGTACTCATACTCTTGAAAGTCGTGCCACATTGAATAGAGGCACACGCCTTACATGATCCACATCTATACGTCCCTTTGAGGTTACCATTGAGCCACGTAGTAGAGGGGTCCTGTCTACCCATATGGCTATGTACCACATAATCCTTGATATTCCTACCCCTCCTGAACGTAATCAAGGGAGAATGTCCCACCAAATCTCCAATATCTGGATCAGCCTCAAGGATCCCCCAATAACATTGGAGGATTTCCCTGATCTCCGAACTAGCTGAGTCAAATGTACCAATGACTCTGATGATATTGTCATCACTTTGCTTTGGTCTGGGATTCAATAAATCATCACGGTTACATCCTAGGGCGTTCTGATAAGCCCCTCTTAGAATGTGTCTCGGGTATCCTCTATTAATAAATCTGTTTTCCAGTTCACATGCCGATATTTTGAAATCAGATACAGTGGAACAGTTTCGTCGTGCCCTCAAGTATTGACCCTTTGGTATTCCCCGTTTTAAATTCATAGGGTGACAGCTCTCCCACCTAAGTAAGCTATTTGTGGCCGTTTCTTTACGAAACATGTTGGTATGAATATTTCCACCCGCGGATTTCGATATCACTATATCCAAAAAAGTAATTTTATTCACACTAATTTCTGATGTGAAAAACAACCCTTTATCATTAACATTCAGTATGGCCACAAATTTCTCAAACTCCACCTGGGTCCCTTTCCATAATATTAAAATGTCATCGATGAATCTTATCCATAGTATGATATGCGATACCCATTGTTCCATTTTTTCACAAAAAACACATAACTCCTCCCACCAACCCAGGTATAAGTTCGCATACGTGGGTGCACAAGGGCTCCCCATCGCGACTCCCCTGAGTTGGTGGTAATATTTCTGGTCAAATAGAAAGAAATTGTGCTCAAGGATATATTTAAGGAGCGAGATAACAAATTCATTATGAGCTGCGAATTGGGTTCCTTCCCCCCTAAGGAAATGTTGAATGGCAAGACAACCCTGATCATGTGGGATAGAGCTATACAGTGCCTCAACATCTAAGGAGGCCAGTAAAACGTCCTGTTCACATCTAATACCATCCAACTTCCTTAGAGCATCCATCGTATCCCTGATGTATGATGGGAGTGACACCACAAATGGTCTCAAAATCCTGTCAATATATAGGCTAGCATTTTGTGACAGACTGTTGATGCCCGAGACGATTGGTCTACCCTTTAATGGCTCCAGTCCTTTATGGATTTTTGGCAAACTATAAAAGGTAGCAATTTGGGGAAAATCAATCAGCATGAAGCTCATCTCATTCTCACTTATAAGGTCCAAAGTTTTTGCAGGACCTAAAATCCCCTTCAATTGGTTTTTGAAAATCATCGTCGGATCTGTTTCTAGCACCCTATAACACTGTTTGTCTTGCAGTATTTTATAACACATCGCCTTGTACTTGATCCGGTCCATGACCACAGTATTCCCACCCTTATCAGATGGTTTGATAATAATACTGTCATCATTTTCCAGCGATCTAAGTCCTGCCATTTCCTCTCTGGTTGTATTAAATCGGCCACATTTAGATTTGTCTAGTGACCGAAGTTGATCCTCCACCACCTTAATGAACACATCGATCGATTAAGAATATCATAATAAATTTATTTTAATCGTTCAAATCAGGCAGTCATTTTTATAATTTAACGGAACGAAAACCTTGGTTATCAGTGAGATAGTAATATATCAATTATTCTAGTTTGTGGAATTTAATTGGAGATGGCAGGATTCCTCACAGGGGATATTAATACGGATAAGTGGATGCATGACGCTAGGGAGGTGTTCTCAGAGAATGAGATTGCACCATCCATTCAGAATATGAGTATCACCGTAGCTTTTCGGCAGTTAACTAAAATCTACAAGGACCACATAAGAGCTTGGTGGGAAATTCAGACACTAGAGACATATACAAGGCGATGTGTTATAAAATACTGCAAGACAAACAGTGTTATAGGGTGCTAGAAACAGATCCGACGATGATTTTCAAAAACCAATTGAAGGGGATTTTAGGTCCTGCAAAAACTTTGGACCCTATAAGTGAGAATGAGATGAGCTTCATGCTGATTGATTTTCCCCAAATTGCTACCTTTTATAGTTTGCCAAAAATCCATAAAGGACTGGAGCCATTAAAGGGTAGACCAATCGTCTCGGGCATCAACAGTCTGTCACAAAATGCTAGCCTATATATTGACAGGATTTTGAGACCATTTGTGGTGTCACTCCCATCATACATCAGGGATACGATGGATGCTCTAAGGAAGTTGGATGGTATTAGATGTGAACAGGACGTTTTACTGGCCTCCTTAGATGTTGAGGCACTGTATAGCTCTATCCCACATGATCAGGGTTGTCTTGCCATTCAACATTTCCTTAGGGGGAAAGGAACCCAATTCGCAGCTCATAATGAATTTGTTATCTCGCTCCTTAAATATATCCTTGAGCACAATTTCTTTCTATTTGACCAGAAATATTACCACCAACTCAGGGGAGTCGCGATGGGGAGCCCTTGTGCACCCACGTATGCGAACTTATACCTGGGTTGGTGGGAGGAGTTATGTGTTTTTTGTGAAAAAATGGAACAATGGGTATCGCATATCATACTATGGATAAGATTCATCGATGACATTTTAATATTATGGAAAGGGACCCAGGTGGAGTTTGAGAAATTTGTGGCCATACTGAATGTTAATGATAAAGGGTTGTTTTTCACATCAGAAATTAGTGTGAATAAAATTACTTTTTTGGATATAGTGATATCGAAATCCGCGGGTGGAAATATTCATACCAACATGTTTCGTAAAGAAACGGCCACAAATAGCTTACTTAGGTGGGAGAGCTGTCACCCTATGAATTTAAAACGGGGAATACCAAAGGGTCAATACTTGAGGGCACGACGAAACTGTTCCACTGTATCTGATTTCAAAATATCGGCATGTGAACTGGAAAACAGATTTATTAATAGAGGATACCCGAGACACATTCTAAGAGGGGCTTATCAGAACGCCCTAGGATGTAACCGTGATGATTTATTGAATCCCAGACCAAAGCAAAGTGATGACAATATCATCAGAGTCATTGGTACATTTGACTCAGCTAGTTCGGAGATCAGGGAAATCCTCCAATGTTATTGGGGGATCCTTGAGGCTGATCCAGATATTGGAGATTTGGTGGGACATTCTCCCTTGATTACGTTCAGGAGGGGTAGGAATATCAAGGATTATGTGGTACATAGCCATATGGGTAGACAGGACCCCTCTACTACGTGGCTCAATGGTAACCTCAAAGGGACGTATAGATGTGGATCATGTAAGGCGTGTGCCTCTATTCAATGTGGCACGACTTTCAAGAGTATGAGTACGGGAAGGATTTTTGAGAACAGAACGTATATCAGCTGTCGGACTAAGGGCATTGTCTATATGATTACCTGTATATGTGGAAAACAGTATGTTGGCAAAACTATCAGAGAGTTCAGGAGGAGGATACGGGATCATATAGGGGACTGCAGAAGGAAGGAGGATACCCCGATATCGCGTCACGTTTGGGAATTTCATAATGGGGATAGTTCCTCTCTGAGATTCCAAGGTGTTGAATACGTGAGACCCACTATGAGAGGAGGGAATATTAATAAAATTATCCTTCAAAAGGAAGCACAGTGGATTTTTCGACTGCGCACCACTGCTCCCCTGGGTATGAACGAACAAATTTCGTATGCGTGTTTTCTATGACATCGTTTTGTCATCCACAACCATGTACCCTTGAAATACAAGCTGGTTTAGTATGTCCCCTTTAGTAGACACGAGAAGGGGTCATCTATAATCCAGGGAGAGATAGAACTCTGTAAGGATACATGGTTTTGTGAGTATGGGTAGCTGTCTTTACCTCGGACTATGGCTATGTACCATCTTGATATAGTATTAAGTACACCCTAGTAACCCGTGTAGATGTCTGTGGAGGTTTAAACATCTCGATTTCGTTTGAGGAGTAGTGTTGCATGCTTGTAACCTACCCAGTGATATGTGTGCGTCCTGTGGTCGTCATAGCAACGAGACGCAACTGTGGTGTCGGCCAGACGATCTTATGCCGTGCACTGTGTTCACTCTGCAATCTGGTAGTAATGGGGGTTTTTGGGCCGGTTGTTCGGCGCATTGTCCTCTACTTAGGACATTGCATCCACTCACAATTTAATACTCCCCATTGAAGCATTGGATCCGCTTTTGGATCTCCAGCGTTACTAGGGACGCTAGTCGTCTTACATATACCCTATTGGCTGCCGAAAATTGAAGGCGTGCCACAATCCTGACAGGTCCTGAGTGACGTGTCGGATGTGGATTGGTGGTACGCCGGGGGCATGTCAATATGGGGGGCGGGCCCTAGCCGCTTAAAAGACCGGCACCTCGCCGGCTCGTGTGCGACCATTGTATCTTGATCGTGCACGGGCCGGGAGGTTCATTAATGCACACAACCGTGCGCTCCGGCATTTAAATCAAAAATTATCGTTTAACACTAATAATCCCTGAAGAGGTTCCACCAGTAACGGTGGTTCTGAAACGCGTAGGATTAACGATAGAATATTACAACTAACAATCTAACTTTGAGAAGTATACTGGTCAGTGATCTCGGAATAGGGGGCTTGCGACCAAACCTTGGAGGTTTTGACCCTATTGCTGACCAGAGTATTGTACGTGGCTTTAAGAGCCGGACGAGCGCAACATAGCGCAAGGTGTAGCGTGGTACGGCGCTATTACCAGTCAATCGTTGGGATTCAGCATATATATATAATAGCTGACATAATGATTGAGCCTGTTAATTTGGCTCTAAGGGCCCATTTTTAAGAATATCATAATAAATTTATTTTAATCGTTCAAATCAGGCAGTCATTTTTATGTAGGGACATGCCCCCAACTGGTAATACCCAGTTGTAAATTTATTCATAAATTTAGAGGAGGAATAAAAGAGGAACAGCAGAACGCCCATGCGAACCAATAAAATTCCAGCTTTCATTTTTCCATAGCAGGATTTAAACCAAAGAAGTGATTAGGGAACACTAGGCTTTTCAGAACTGTTTTAAAGGACCAGTGTCATGGAAAAAAATTTTTTTATATCAATTTGCTTTTAGTGTTTTATTAAAAAAATGTTTATTTATTTGTGTGCTTGTGTTTTACTTTTTTTTATTTTTTCACTTTTTCTTGTCCATGGGGGCTGCCATTTTTTTTCCCATCTCTGTATGTGTCGATTAACGACACATACAGAGATGGAATACAGCACATACAGTCACATAGTGAATGCGAACGGGAGCCATTCCATCCACTATGCTGTACGCCGTCTGTGTGGGAACGGCGCATGCGCCGCTCCCACACAGTCCAAATTGAAGGTCTTCGGCCGAGCTACGTCCGGCGCCATTTTCTTGTGGACCGGAAGCCGCGGCCGGACAGTAAGATTACTACTTCCGGTCGCGGCTTCCGGACTTGTGCACTTGGAGCGGAGGGTTCAGACTGAACGGACGGACCGGAGGGAGCGGCGGCGGCAGGAGAAGGTAAGTTAGGTCTGTGTATGTACGTCTTTTACTGTGTGTTTACTACTGTATGTAAACCTACTACACTGTGTGTTAGCTCAAAAAATGGCGGCACACAGTGTAGGAGGTTTGACCGTTCAATCCCCTCGTTTCTCCCGGCACTAGCCGGGATAAAGGAGGGGGGATTCTGAGAGCTCACTAGAGCGAGTGAGTTTTCTCAAATTTTGCAGCATAAAGCAATGGGAATTGCTCCATCTAATGACCAGCACTGGGAAATGTTATAAATTAGAATCTAATTTGTAATATTTCCTGACTCGTGCAAAAATTAAAAAAATTAGAACAATGTTTAATCACCTATACACTAACTGTTTAACTAAAAAAAAATAAAAAATTATTATTTCTAACAACACATTCCCTTTAAGCATTTATTGTCATTGGAATTTAGAGGATTTCCTACATAAATTCCCAGGTGAAACATGACAGCCCAGTTGGGTTGTCCAGGGTTAGGACCTGTTCACATCCCCGTTGGGCTTCTTTTCATGGGTTCCATTCGACCTTTCCGTCGGAAGAACTGATGAGCGGAAAGCCAAACGGAAACCATAGCTTCCATTCGCATTACCATTGATTTCAATGGTAATGCTTTAGTTGCAATTGTTTTCTGTCCCGTAAGGTTTCCGTGTTTTTTGCGAAAATAGCGTAATACAGTACGCGGTTTCCGAAAAAAAAACCCCCAAAAAAACGAAACCTCGCGGAATGGAAACAAACGAAAGCCAATTGCAACGGAAGACATGCTTTCCGTTCATCGGTTCCTCCGACAGAAAGGTTGAACAGAACCCATGAACGGAAACTCGACACTGATGTGAACAGGCCGTTATTTAGTAGATTGCAGCAGATCAGTTCAAGGATATAACCGTTAAGGTAAATAAAACCGCTCTATTATTTAAATTGATAAATCTAATGAATTAGTCCCCATGAACACGACAGTATTTTTCATCAGTAATTACGGACAGTAAATGTAATGTCCGTGCTGAAAATATTATAGATCCTGTCCTATTCTTGTCAGTAATTACGGGCAAGGACTCTCCCATAGAAGTCTATGGGAGCTTCCGTAAATACGGATGGCTACGGGTGTGCATCCGTATACCGTCCATATTTACGGAAGCGTTGCTATGCAACGTGCTGATGACAATTTCGATTGTGTCGAGCATTGGAGGACTTTGCGAACCCATTTGTACGTTTGTCGACTATTACTTAAAACCTTTGGTCGAATGTCTGCCCTCGTATGTGATGGATACCACAGACGTACTTACTCATTTGGACGAGATTACTCTAGAACCCGATATGGTCCTAGTAACGGCTGATGTAGAATACCTCTATTAGACACAAGGATGGAATCGAGGCTGTCCGCCTCTTCCTGGGGATGAGTAACTGGGACAGCCAAACCTGTGACTTAATTGTGGAACTATTGGAATACATCCTGACTCACAATTTATTTGTATTCAAGGATGTATTTTATTTACAGAAAAAGGGCACTGCCATGGGGGCGGCGTGCGCGCCGTCATATGCCAACCTGTTTCTCGGAGCTTGGGAGAGGCAGGTTCTGCATGGTGGCGGCGCCCACGCCGTGGACCATGTGCAGTGCTGGTTGCGTTATATTGACGATATACTATTCATTTGGCAAGGGACGGAGACATTACTTCTCCAGTTCGTGCAGGAATTAAATGTCAATGACCGCAATATAAAATTGACGTAAGTGGCCGATGCACACAAAGTCAATTTTCTGGACATATCCATCGAGGCAGACACCCATGGGGTACTGCAGACGGATGTGTTCAGAAAAGAGACATCTACGAATTCTTTATTACATGCCACATCGGCACACGTACATTCCACTGTTAAGGCTGTCCCGGTTGGTCAGTTCCTTAGAATGAGGCGGATCTGCTCTTCAGAGGCAAGATTTGAGAACCAGGCTAGAGACTTATTAAAATCACGATTCCAGGAAAGAGGGTATAGTAATAGATGTATTAAAAACGGGTACAGGCGGGCTAAAAATACTGACAGGAGGATATTATTACACCCTGCTAAGGTTGGGACAAAGGACAATAATGTGGTTAGATTCATTTCAACCTTCAACAACAAATGGGAATTGATGCGGTCAATCCTAAAGAAACACTGGCCTGTACTGCAGACTGAACAAGCCTTTTTGACCTCTCTGCCAAAAAACCCTCAGATGACGGCAAGGAGGTCTAAGAACCTCAAGGATATTCTCATTAGAAGTCACTATGTGCCCAAACAATTACATCCTTTCTCAACCAGAAGCCCTATTCAGGGCTGTTATCCATGTGGTGACTACGTGGCTTGTGTAAATATAGTCTGATCAACTACATTTACATCTACGGGTGGTGAACGAACTTTTAAAATCTTGGATTACTTATCATGCAACACTAGCTATGTGGTTTATTATGCCACGTGTGGTTGTCCAAAAATCTATGTGGGTCTGACCACTAGACAACTTAAAGAGACTCTGTCACCACATTATAAGTGTCCTATCTCCTATATAAGGAGATGGGCGCTGTAATGTAGGTGACAGTAATGCTTTTTCTTTAAAAAACCGATCTTTTTTTCACAACGTTAGGAGCGATTTTGGTTTATGCTAATGAGCTTTCTTAATGCCCAAGTGGGCGTACTTTTACTTTCGACCAAGTGGGCGTTGTACAGAGGAGTGCATGTGTACAGTGTCCTGATAATGAATACACATGACCATCCAGCCTGGACGTCATGTGTACTCAGGATCCTGACACTTCTGAATCTTTTCTGTGAGATTTACAGCAACGGACACGAAATCTTGTTTACCTCGTAATCTCGCGACATTTCGTATCCGTTGCTGGAATCTCACAGAAAAGAGTCAGAAGTGTCAGGATTCTGAGTACACATGACGTCCAGGCTGGATGGTCATGTGTATTCATTATCAGGACACTGTAGTAATGTTAGGGCTTGTGTATGAGGCTGCACATAGTGATATCACTATATCGCTAGTGCAGTGTAAATGAATGGAGAGGAGTGCATGATGCCGATTGGTCAGCGTCATGCACTCCTCTGTACAACGCCCACTTGGTCGAAAGTAAAAGTACGCCCACCTGGGCATTAAGAAAGCTCATGAGCATAAACTAAAATCGCTCCTATCGTTGTGAAAAAAAGATCTGTTTTTTAAATAAAAAGCATTACTGTCACCCACATTACAGCGCCCATCTCCTTATATAGGAGATAGGGCACTTATAATGTGGTGACAGAGCCTCTTTAAAATCCGAGTCAGAGAACACATTAGGGACATAGTGGCGGCAAGGGAAATTGAGGACCTAACAACGCTCAAAACTATCCCCAAACACTTTAAACTCTGTCATGGGGGAGACCCCAAGGGTTTTAAGGTTAGGGGCATTGACCGGGTACACTGTGGTGTCAGAGGTGGAGATGCGAAGACTTTGTTGGCCGAAAAAGAATGCAGATGGATCACAGTTTTGGGTACCATGACTCCTTTAGGTTTAAATTAAAATTTTAGTTTTGCAGCTTTTCTGTGATGTCTCTACCGGTTTTTATTTTTATTCTTTTAACGTTTTAATATGATAATAAAGTGCTTTTTGTTTTATTCTTGCTAGTGCCCAGATTTGAACACCTATTAAAGTCTGATACTTCTGTCCAACGTATATGCCACCAATATGGATCCTGGGATGAGTCGCGGACAGAAAAAGCGAATGCTTTACCAACACTCTCTCTTTTACCCCAATACTCTCTCTCTATATCTGTATAATACCCTTTTTTTTGGGATGTATGTAAATTATATTATTGGGTGTATTTTATTATTTTGGGTCATTTGTTACTTTATGTTTAAACATTTTATTTTAAATTAATTTTTATGTGCTTTAATTGGCACTCTAACACGTCTTTTTTCTCCTTTTTCCTGCGTACTTTGTACTGCCTTAATCACTTTGTTTTTATATAATGTTATTTGATTCTTTTAGCTACATTGCCTAATTTATGAATTTGATAATTATATTCTCCTTGTAATATTCACTTCATCTCCCTATAAATATTTAATGTATATGTATATTTACAATATTGTCTACACATTTACACTGTACACAATTTATAATATTTTTAGCTTTGTTATAACTCTCTTCCTTTAATTCACATGAACACCCTCTTTACAACGTGTATTGTATATTTTTTTATTATTTATTTCTTATTCCCAAATATAACCACTAGAGGGCACCAGTACACAGCGATACATACAGTAAGCACATTTTAACTCTACACATGTATAAAATAGATATATATGGAGAGTTACGGTTGGGTCTTTTAAATTTTATTTTATATATACTTACATTCCTGGATCAGCATGTGGGATACGCATGAATAGTCAGGTGGGACGTGGACTCCCGCCGCCGGTCGTCTTCTTTGGATCTTTGCGCCTGCGCCGTTTCCCTGGTGACGCGTCCCGGGATTCGGCGGCGGTATTTTCGCGTCACCGCGCTTGTCACAGTCAGGCGCCGCTTAGACAGGCGCCTGATTGGCATAGACAGACCAGATGACTCCATCGATTCTTATTTAAAACTGGGTACTGACATAACACCGGCACCCCTTGAGAAAGCTACAGGCGCTCTTCCATACCTTGGGTCACACTAATCTCCTAAACATGGGTAAGTGCATCTGTTAGGCCTACTCTGGCTTTATGCCATATATCAAAGGCACTAGTCATTTTAAGCAAATACAGGTTTTTACCCTTGAACTTTGTATACTCTGTTTTTTTAACTATTTGTACCTTAAACTACCAATAGAGATGCACCCTGTGTTGGAGTTACATTGAGCTAAATAAATCCTTCATACTATATACAAAATGTATTTATATACTTTGATCAATGTATATATTGGTGATCCAGACAAGGATTTATTTTAGATTCTCTGTTTTTGTTATTTTTTGTATTTAATGTTATCAATAAAGATGGTCAATTTTTTCATACTTTGATATGTATGGACTCTTTTTGTTCTCTAGTTTATACTATTTATTGTTAGAGTCCTTATCTCTAATTATTTGAATGGGTGGTTGAGATTTGTCTCCCACCTTGATGCTTATATGTCCTGTGAGACTTCTTGTCTAATCATATTGATGACATCATTTGCATCTTACCTTTTTTTACAGATCCGTATATACAGATGGAATACAGATGCAATACGGACCATATTTACAGACAACCTTCCGTATATACAAATGAAATACTGATGCCTACTGATCCGTATTTACGGGATAGATGAAAATACTGTCGTGTGCATGGGGCCTAATTCTACATTTCTTTTAAACACTGTATGAGCTCTAAAAGTACTAATAAATAGTTATGTATAACATACACCATTTAATGTCCTCACTCCTCTACATTGGAATTGCAACACCAAGACAGAAAAATTTTGGAATTGTGGAAATCAGAGGATCGCTAGACATTCTAATGATAAGCAAATATGGATAAAAAAAAAAAAAAAGGAAACTAAATATTCCAAACATCTTTATTCAGTATAGAGTATGAGCGCCAAACGCTGAAATACACACCTTGGCATGCCACCAATGAGGTTATAAACCGGTTCCCGACCGCTGGCTGTGTATTCATGGCCGGCAGTCGGGGGGCCTTAAAACCTGCGCCATAGAATATTTACGGCGCGGGTTTTAGCTTGCTACCCGAGCGATCGGGCAGCTGAACATCGGGTCTCCGGCAGTCAGTGACTGCCGGGGACCCGGAAAGGAAGATAGAAGCAGCTTCTATCTACTCTGACCTCTTCTACACAGCACTCAGTGAGCGCTGTGTATATGAGTAGAGGCAGCGGCAGCCGGGATGCCGTTACTGGCAGTCTTACTAGACCGAGCATAGCCCTATTAGTGACAACAGTTACTATAAGGTTATGTTCACAAGCTTAGCAAAAAAAACGTCGAGGGTAAACAGCTCTTGATTTTCAGCCGTTTCTTAAGCAAACTTGCGTTTTTCACGGCCGTTTTTGGAGACGTTTTCCTATGGAGTCAATAAAAAACGTCTCCAAAACGTCTCAAGAAGTGACCTGCACTTCTTTTTACGGGGCGTATATTTACGCGCCGTTTTCTCGGAACAGAATGCCGTTTTTCCCATTGAAATCAAAGGGCAGATGTTTGGAGGCATTCTGCTTCCGATTTTTCGGCAGCCCCAGTTACAGTGGAAAAAGAGAGTGTAAAAAGAAGTAAAAAAAATAAATAAATAAAAGTCCCCCAAAAGTCTTTTGTGACCTTTGTGGGACAGAACATAATAATAAAAAAAATAAAAAAGTGCAAAAAAAATGCAACACATAAAATATCCACCCCAAAAAAAACATCCCTCTCGCCAATCACCCTAGAATAGACATGTAATATATTACAATTTACAGTAGACAAGGACGATCACAAATAAAAGGTCTATTTGAGGGTAAAGAATGTTATTACCAGAAAAAATTTGCTAAAAAGTAAAAAAGCTTAATTTTTTTACTATTATTTTCAAGCTTTAAGCCTAAAAATTCTAAAATAGCAAAAAAGCAGTGTATAAAAATGATAAAAAAAAAAAAAGAAACCTGCATTGACTACAGAAAAAAAGTCGCAAAAATCACGTCGCTAGCCCACCAAATAAAACAGTTATAGCTGTTTAACGAGTGGTAAAAATGGCTAAACGGTGTCTGGTCCTGAAAGCTCAAAATAGCCTGGTAATGAACCGGTTAATGGTTGAATGAGGAATGCTATGCCACGCCGAATACACTTAGGCACGCAAATCATCAAGACTGGCTGCTGGCAGCTCCCTTTGGAATTGCCGACCAATGACATCCCAAATGTGCTTGATGGGAGACAAGTCCGGAGTCGTGGCAGGCCATAGTAGAATGTTTAGGCTACGCAGGCTGCTCACAGTAGCACAAGCAACATGTGGGCCTGGCGTTGTCCGGTTGTAAAACGACACTTTTGAGAAATGGCCGTACCACAGGTTCCACAACCAAATCAATGTAATGCTGAGCTGTGTACCTTAAAAGAAGACTAGAGGGGTCCAGCTACTGTACATTATACCACCCCACACCATAATCCTGGGAGTAGGAATGGTGTGTCAATCCCTTGTGAAGGCCTCTTCCTGGCCTTGCCCACGTGGTCCCCAGACCAATCTCCAGCTATCATTCCGTCCGAGACAAATGTGGAACTCATCACTGAAGAGGATAGACCCCCATTGCAGCCTCCATTGGCGTCTTGCTGTGCTCCATGATAGCCTTTGAGAGCGGTGGCGTGTGGTCAATGTAACACCTGTAGCTGAACGTCTGGCTCGTAGCCTAATGTCATGCAAACACCTTCTGATGGTTTGTGTAGACACTGTTAGCCGCCCTAGACTTGGGATGTGACATCCAATTTAGTTTACAGTACAGAATGGATCACTACACTCCATTCTACACACTACACTCCATTCTTCCAATCAGACGATTTGTCAGGCTCGCCTCCGCGCACCTCCTGCGGTCATTCCCATTTGTTTTCCCAACCTCCGGGACACACAACGTTTAACAGTGCTGCCATCTCCTCCTAGGCGCGTAGCGATCTGCCGGAGTGACAAATCAAGGTCTCTCAATTCAAGGACTCTGTCCCTCTCAGTTTAAAGAGAATGTGTCGCTAGAAAAATATATATATTTTTTTTAGTTAAACCGTTAGTAAATACATGATTAGACATTGTAGTAATTTTTTCACAAGTCAGGAAATATTATAAATTAAATTCTAATTTATAACATTTCCCTGTGCTGGTCACTAGAGGGAGCAATTCCCAAAATTTGCAGCATTGGCATGTGGTAAAGCAACCACATTGCTTTATGCTGCAAAATTTGAGAAGACACACTCGCTCTAGTGAGCTCACAGAATCCCCCCTCCTTTATCCTGGCTAGTGCCAGGAGAAAGGAGGGGATTGAATGTTCAAACCTCCTACACTGTGTGTCGCCATTTTTTGAGCGAATACACAGTGTAGTAGGTTTACATACAGTGGTAATCACACACTAAAACACGAACATACACAAACATAACTTATCTGCTCCTGCCGCCGCTCCCTTCGCTCCGTCCGCTCCTAGTGCTTGCTTCTAATCACATGGCCCGAAACCGCGACCGGAAGTAGTCATCTTACCGTCCGGCCGCGGCTTCCGGTCCACATGAAAATGGCGCCGGATGTCGCTCGGCCGAAGACCTTCCATTTGGAATGTATGGGAGCGGCGCATGCGCCGTTCCCACACAGATGGCGTACAGCATAGTGAATGGAACGGCTCCCGTTCGCATTCTCTATGGGGATGTATGTGCCGTATTCCATCTCTGTATGTGTCGTTAATCGACACATACAGAGATGAAAAAAAAAATGGCAGCCCCCATAGTGAAGAAAAAGTTAGAAAAAAAAAAAAAGTAAAACACACAAATAAAATGAATTTTAATAAAACACCTTTAAGCAAATTAATATAAATTTTTTTTTTCCCGCGACACCCTTCCTTTAAGACAAGCGGCGATAACTGCCACATCAACGAACAGGAGGCATCGCACAATCATCCCACACCACTTGATCCGATTAGAGGTTTCATGTGGCTAAAAAAACGTTGCTTTCAATCTGGCATTTATGCCCCTCCCACATGCCACAGATTGAAGCGAGGTGCTTGAAAATTTAATGATTTGCAGATCTTAGCGATACCTGCTACTTCCTCAATTTGCTTGGCCTTCTTGGTGTTGCAACGTCAATGTTGAGGAGTGTATAGAACAACAAACATCTAATAGCAGCAGCAATATGGTCACTGCTGAATTCCAGTGCGGCGTTATATGTTTAGTACGCTTTCAGCTACTGAATGCCAAGCATAAATTACTGTCATTATCCAAGATGCTTACCCAATCCAGACCCCAACAAGGCTTAATTCAAAAGTATTTTTTAATAGAAAATAGCCCAACGTGGCCTAATTAAAATGCTTAGTGCAGGCACTCATGTAGGCAGTGTACCAAATGCACAGCAATGTCTTTTTTTCCCCCCACTACGTTTTTGGAACTAGTGGTCTTATGCAAATACAGCAACACGACAAAGCATATAAAACGGCTCCTAAAAACGCATTTACAGAAACAACTGAGAAAGCAAGCTTAGTAGTCACTGTAAAGCCTATAGGTATAAATGGAGTCATGTGTAATGGAGTAAAGTGCATGGACAACTCCCCAGGCAGGACGGGTGCTAGGTTGAACCTCATTCAGGATATAAGTGTGGGTACCAGAGCTGGGATCTGCATCTATGAGACATCTATGGCATAACCCACGGATATGCCATAAATGTTTCAGATGGAAATTTAACGCAGGATCCAGCTAAGTTCATGAACTTAGATGTGACCATTTTTAGCTGGATCCTGTGTGGCAGAGACACTAAGGACCCAACTTTCAGTCAAGCCGTCAGTTCAGCTGACATGACGGAATCGGCTCTGATGGAAGGATACAGCTTCTATGTATAAATGATACATAGAAGCTGGATGTTAAAAAGTAACCATTTTTTTTTATAGTTAAAGTCAATTTAAAAGTTGCTTTAAATCACCTAATACATTGATTACAAAAAAATAAAATAAATTGGGGTTCAAAGGTGTACATAGCCTTTAAAAGCAGCAAGAACTTTGTTAAAAAGAGGACCTGTCTCTTCTATTGGCATGTCTATTTTAGCAAATACTTACTCCGGAATGGTTATTTCACAGGAATACATTTTCTTAGAACTCTGCATTGTGCCATTCCTCTGTTATTCCTCTTAGAAATGTATGAGTAAATTGACAACTGACAATGGTGTTACCATTCCCCATGTCACTGTTAGCACTGATTGGACATGGTCAGTCTGTGTAGGGACACCCTCAACTGGTAACACCCAGTTATCAATTTATTCAGAAATTTATAAAGATGTTTAGAATTGTTATTTCATGTGGAATATAACTAGTTACTAAAAAAGACATGTAAGGAGAGGTGACCGATCCTCTTTAAGGGTAATTCCAAAACTCAGCTCGTCACTAAAGGAGGTAGTAATGAATTGCTGTCCAGAAAGGCATTAATATTATTAGGATTGGGAGAGTGGGCCTAACTGTATAATAATTCATCCACAACTTATTCCAGGATTGGAAGAGTGACCGAACGGGTGTGGGATGTGTAATGAGGTAAATAAGGGTTGCGGGAGGCAATGGAGTTTAAAGGGGTTTTCCAAGTCATTTAAAAAATTGGCCATAGTAGGAGGGATGAAAAAAAAATAAAAAAAGCCATTGCTCAATTCACGAACCCAGTCATCGCTCTGTTCCTTCCCGCCGCTGTGTTTTGACATAGCTGCAGCGATGAAGTGCCTGTCTACCCACATGATCGCTGCAGCCAATCACTGGTCTCAGCGCTCCTGTGCCATATACCCACTGAGGCCAGTGATTGGTGCAGCGATCACGTGGGTAGACTGGCACGTCATCGCTGCAGCTATGTCAAAACATAGTGGCGGGTAGGAACAGAGTGGCGGCGCTGGAATGTCGGGGATCCGTGAGATGAGCAATGGCTTTCCTTTTTCTTTTTTCTTTTTGCATCCCTCCTACCGTGGCCAATTTTTTTTTAAATAACTCGGAAAACCCCTTTAAAGGAGGGACGTTGAGGGCTTATTGTTCTGGGTAAGGGAACATTGATTAGACCACAGGTCCAGATCAGGTCAAGATTGGTGGACGGGTTAAGGAGCGCTTTGCTTCAGCCTCTAAATGAGTGACAGTTTTTTTTGTCAGGAAGGTAATCGTATGAGGTATCCGCAAATTGGCATCAGAGACATCTGTTAGAGAAAGTAAATGCAGTTTTGGACCATTCTTGCCTTCTTTAACTGTAGGTACAGTGCTCAAAGCACATGCATATATTACAGGAAGTAGTAATTGTATGCTGCATACCGTCATAAAGAAATATCATTATCTTCTGATCATTTTCCTGGAGTCAAAGAAAAACCCTATCAGGTTACCTTGCTGAAAGAACATTACTTGACTGTTCACTAGGCCTGGACTGGCTGCTCTTCGGATCCTCACAGTACTGTCATCCCTCTCAGAAAGCTTGGACGGAAAAAGTGGCCTGTGACCTATAGATGCTGACACAGACAAAAGACATTTACATGAGCGTATATTCAATGTGGCAATGGACATTTGAAGAATGAAATGAACACTGGGAACTAAAATAGAAAAGTAATTTTCACGTTCACAACAGAATAGTTGAAATGTACATACTACATAAAAATAAGGATCTAAGAGAGTTACCTATGTTTCCAAGGCTTGCTGATAATGTGGTCCCCCACCCCCTTATATTGTATTTCTCTGCACAGCTAAACTAGAGTGCTGTAACCATGCAGAATTCAGGACACACATACGTCAAAAAGTACTTTTTCACTAACCTGAACTCTCAGTCCGATGAGAAGCTTTTCCCCTACTAGACTTGTCCCGTCCACTCTTCGTCAGTGTGGCAAGTTTGGTAGGTATCTGTTGCTTTGTGTGCAATGCTGGCTTCTGGATCTGGTTAGTGGCACTTAACAAATGAATAGGCACATAATTTTTGGAAGCTGGTCTTGCGTCCATGGCATTACTATCCCGACGTGTGACTTCAGGCCTCTCCAGGTAGTCAGCAGCTGACACAGATGCACTGGTTTTGGCTGTAGGTTTCATAACCAGCTGACCAGCTCCTTCTAAGTTCTGCATTCCTTCTCCATTAAAACTTGCAGAATGCGTTAAACCCTGAAAAAATAAACACACAGGCAATGTCATATCATAGCCAACAGCAGTGCCAGCACCGGTGATGTGGGACTACAGGTTCTGGCATGTCCTATGCTACCCCCTTTTTTTTTTTAGCATTCTAAGGGCGTGCACAAAGAAAAACTTAACTTTTCATCTTGCCTATATAAGCGGAAACGCAATGCATAGAAAGTTCATGTTGGAGGCTACCAGAACCAAAAAGGGATAAGATCTGGTATAGGAATGGGCCGACACACAAAATAACAGAGGAAATAATACTATGGCATCAACTCAGTAGTTACTATGTTTGTGCCATGGAAGGAGACTGTTATGGCTGTAATTCTAAGAACATATGTAATACTGTTAAACAGCAAGAGAGGAGTACTAGAGAACCAGGATCTGCACTTCACCAATTCACTTTTAGGCCTCATGCACACGACCGTAAAAACTCCCGTTATTACGGGTCGTAATTACGACCCCTAATAACGGGCTCATAGACTTCTATTGGCGACGGGTGCCTTCCCGTTTTCTCACGGGAAGGTTCCCGTGCCGTTGAAAAAGATAGAACATGTCCTATTTCAGGCCGTAATAACGGCACGGACAGTCCATAGAAGTCTATGGAGCTCTCGTAATGACGGGTGGCTACATGTGTGCACCCGTCATTACGGCAGCGTTGCTAAGCGACGTCAGTAAATAGTCACTGTCCAGGGTGCTGAAAGAGTTAACTGATCGGCAGTAACTCTTTCAGCACCCTGGACAGTGACTACCGATCAGTATAAACCTGTAAAAAATAAAAATAAAAGACGTTCATACTTACCGAGAACTTCCTGCTTCCTCCAGTCCGGTCTCCCGCCCGTTGCCTTGGTGACGCGTCCCTCTCGACATCCGGCCCGACGTCCTGGATGACGTTTCAGGCCATGTGACCGCTGCAGCCAATCACAGGTCAATCACAGGCTGCAGCAGTCACATGGACTGCCGCGTCATCCAGGGATGTCGGGCTGGATGTGAAGAGAGGGACGCGTCACCAAGACAACGGCCGGGTAAGTATGAATTTCTTTAACTTTTATTACAGAAAAGGCTGTCCCTTCTCTCTATCCTGCACTGATAGAGAGAAGGGGCTGCCGATTAGTGCAGTGCTATTTTGCCGCCAAAAACGTGCTCGTAAATACGGGTGGAATACGTGTGACACCGGACCCATATTTACGAGCACGGGTTCGTAAATACTGGTGCAAAACGGGTGGAATACGTGTGACACCGGACCCGTATTTACGCCAGTATTTACGGGTGGGAAAAAATACGGTCGTGTGCATGAGGCCTTAGGCTGACATTAACTTTGAAAATTTGGAATGACAATATTTGCAGACATGTGTCATAGGGAAAGCGGTGATCATTTTGCAGTCACGAACACATGAAATTTGTTATGGGGATGATCGTACCAGTGTAACCTGCACCAGGTCTGGAGTGAACACTCCTGCATTGACTGGCTTCTTTATCTTCTTCATCTGCTCCAATCGCTCTCTGTCCTTCTCCACTGCTTTTTGAGCTTCGCGCAGCCTTTCCAAGTCATGCTGATAGGCCTCTCTCTGGGCTTCTAGTTCTACCCGCTCCTGCCTCATCTTCTCCTTCTCAATGCGTGAAGCCTCTTCTCTTTGCTGGAGCATCATCTCAGTAGCTTCCATATCTTTTTGCTGTCTGTTCCTTTCACGCTCCCACCGTTGTCTTTCCTGCTTAAGTTGGTCTTGCAGTTTCTGCACATTAGCAAACTCCTCCCTCTGTTTTTCAAAGTTGCGTTGCTTCTCCTGCTCCAGCAACC
The DNA here is from genome assembly GCF_050947455.1 of Rhinoderma darwinii. Lineage (NCBI taxonomy): Eukaryota > Metazoa > Chordata > Amphibia > Anura > Rhinodermatidae > Rhinoderma > Rhinoderma darwinii. The sequence continues at coordinate 243,787,724 of NC_134687.1, read as the reverse complement.
AATTCCCTTTGGAGGACTGTCGAAATTGTTTTTCACGTTCTCTCTGCGCCTGTATGTAGCTGTCCTGCTGTACTATCAAGGCCTAAAAATGGGAGAAGCACAGGAAATTCTTGCAATCTATTCTTAATATGCGGGTCGCAAGTTTAAGCAACGTAAAACATAGTAGTAACTTGGCGATAAAATATAAAAAAAAGCGTTTGGGGAGTTCACACGTTTGTCAGGCAGAAAAAAAATTTGTCTCAAAATTCCATCAGGCGCTTTTTACCCACTTTTTTGCCATGGACTCGAATGCAAAAAACGCTCAAACGAGCTCCGCAGGTTTTTTCTGCCTTCCTTTGATTTCAATGGGTGGTCAGAGACGGAAACCGTGTGAACTACCCCTTATATTAAATTCTGCTTACATGTCAACCAAACAATATGTACCCTTTTCACCAAATAAATTTGATGTCTCTCGCTAGGCTTTGCCTTTACCTAAATAAATCCAGCTTGTAAAGAGAGATTCCCTAATGCATAAGCAAACATTCACTTAATTGTCGAAAAGGTACACTTTAATAAATTATCTATTAGAATTAAATGAAATATAACTCACCTGTAGGCTATACAGCATTTTTATTAGTGTCTGCACCTTCACAATTATCTGAAAAAATAAATAAATAAATATAGAAGAACCCCTTATACAAATATATACGAAATCTAAGTTTACAGCGGTGTTCACACTGGCATTAGTTCTCTTCCATCAGATGTGTTGGAAAGATGCACCTAATAATGGATAAATGCATTCAGATGGCCATAATACAGCTCTGTGTGTGTGTGTGGGGGGGGGGGGCATATATTTAGTGCAAAGAACAGTATCAGTTGCAGCCATGTGTAGCTAGGAATTCCTTTATCCATCACTAATCCTATAACAAGGTGACATCAATAGCTGCCACTCTACAAAGAAATCATCCCCAATCGGACGTGGACATTCGTCATTCCACTTATTTTCCCTCCGTGCACAGTGTTTCTAGTTAGTTAGGGTTTAGATGATAAAATCAGAAGAATACCCAAGTGCTAAATACAATTTTAATACAGAAAATATATATTACCTCCGATTCTGGGGGGCTGTTATTTTCTAACACGGATACTTCAGGCTATAGAAAAAGAAAAAATACTGTATGTTGAACCCAGAGGAAGTATAAATGTGTATAGTTATAAATAAAATGTATCCTCTTCCCAGGAGCACATATAACCGCTTATGACGGATACCATGAGTGAATCCCAACAGAACCCATTAAGGTCAACAGAGGAGATATATCAAAACTAGTGCCAAGGAAAGGTGGAGTAGTTGCCCATGGCAACCAATCAGATTCCACCTCTCATTTTCAGAGGCCTCCTGGAAAATGAAAGCAGCAACCTGATTGGTTGCCATGGGCAACTATTCCACATTTCCTTTGGAACAGTTTTGATACATCCCCCCCCAATGGGTCACATCTCCGTTCAGAAGCTTCAGTTTTTATATATTTTCAGCTCCCCAGCAGAACGGAAAAAAACAAACGCAGATGTGAACCTCGCCTTACAACCACAAATCCTAATTGTATACCAACTGATTAATAAACAAAACACAAATGATGATCCATGTCGGTATTTAAAATAAAACAAAAATGGGTTAAAAACAAGTTCAACTACTACCAGTTTTACCTCACTATGCAAAAGGTCTTGAATTGGAGTTTCTGAACTGGTAGATGTGGTGCGTCGGTCCTTGACTCTCTGTTTAAAACTGCCAGCTGTAAACCAAGAAACATCACATTTAGAGGACATGATATTTAACTGAAGGGACGTTAGGTTTCTTCCTTTAAAGGGAAAACTGAGTAATGCCCAGTTCACACACAATTTTTTGGGAGGCAGAAAAATTTTGCCTTAGAATTCCGTCAGGATTTTTGAGGCCGATTTTGAACTGCCTGCACGTATTTTTCTGCATTTATTCGCAGCGTTTTTCGCTCGCGGCCATCAAAGAACCGCAGTCAAATAACGCCGAGAGAAACAATCAAAAAAAGGAGCGCCGCAAGTTTTTTCTGCTTCCCATTGATCCAATGGGAGGTCAGAGGCGGAAACCGGAGCAAGAAAGGACATGCCGCTATTTTTCCTGTGAGGGGCCAAAAGCCGCCCGGGAGAAAAAAATGCCTCTGCCTCCAATTAAAATGAATGGGACTGCAATTTCAACCATTTTTTGGAACGGAAAGTCAGTGCCAGAAAACGCAGTGTGAACGGACCCTAAAACTGCCTTGTGCAGGGCATGAGGGGAAGAAAATTGGCAGCTGCCTCTTAAGGGTTGCGTTTGCTTTGCTCCTAAAGAACACTGCGACTAGATGGTCTATTGTCCTTGTTCCTTACTACGTCACTGAATTCCAATAACAGAAATATCCCCAGGCAATAGCTCAGCTTAAAAATAATAACATTGTTAGCTAACTGCTAATTTAATGTTTTTACGTTTTCAAACTGTTAGGGGCTGTTCACATCTGCGTTGGAGGCTCCTTTAGGAGCATCCGTCACAGAGTCTGTTTTTACCAGACAAAATAGTGCAACATGCTGCGCTATTATGTACGGCAAAATGACAAAAACCATGTAAGAGATCTGATGGAAACCACGTAAGAGATCCGGCGGAACCCATTAAAGTCAATGGGTTTCGTCAGGCACCAGTGGTTTCCATCATACAACGGAAACAGAACTTCAGGTATTTTTGTAGCTCTGCTCCTATGACGGAACAGAGCAATGGAAACTCGAACACAGATGAGCACCCGGCCTTACTCTCTCCTGCACCCAACAAAGCGATCTGATATAAAAAGGAAAAACAGGTTATTTTCTCAATTGCACTAGTAGAATTTTAAACAATGGATATATTAATATTATTAGTGACCACCAATACGCCTCTTTACGGCGGTCACTAACAGGCCTTAGGATAGGCCGTCATGAAACGGCAGCCTAAACTAAGTCCTGCACGGGAGGCTGGAGCGGGACGCCTGTGTTCCTGCTCTAATTGTAGCAATCAAAGCTTCAATCAATGGCGACAGTTTAAGCCCTTAGAGACCTCGGTCACTATTAACCGCTGCATCTAAGTGGTTTATACAGGGAAGGGCTCATAAAAATGACTCATTATTGTGAAATAAAAAATTAAGAATAGGTGCACAGTAAAAAAAACAAACACAAAAACACATTTTATATCCATTAAGTGTGTTTTTTAGTAAAATTGTAAAAAATAAAAAAATACATGTCATCGCCGCGATCGTAATCACCCGAACAATAAAGTTAACATGTTATTTAAACTAAAAAGGTGAACACCGTGTAAACAATAAAAAATATGCAGAATTGCTATTTTTTTCCATTGTCCCACCAAATAATAAAAGTTCATTAGTAAGTCCCATGTATCCCAAAATGGTACGAATAAAAGCGAAACTTTGTTCCGCAAAAAACAAGCTACATGGACAGAAAAATACAGAAGTTATGCGAAAACAAATAATTTTAGTTTAAAAGTGTTTTTACTGTGCAAACGTAGTAAAACATAAAAAACCTCTACATATGTGGTATCGCCGCAATCGTACCGACGCACAGAATAAAAGGTAGAATGTTAATTATGCCGCACGGTGAATGGCGTAAACTTAAAACGCATATAATAATGGCGGAATTGCTGGTTATTTTCTATCCCCCTCCCCAAAAAGTGAATCAAAAAATTAAATGCACCCCAAAATGTTGTCATTGAAAAAAAACTCATCCTGCAAAATAAAAAAAAGTCCTTATACAGCTATGTAAAAAAAAAAATTATGGCTCTTTGAATGAAAACTATGGAAAAAAAAGGAAAAAAAAATTGCTTGGTCATCAAGGCCTAAAATCAGGGGGGGGGGGGGGGGGTCCCCTACACTGAACATTTTTGACCTGTCCTGGGCTGTTTTTAATTAGAACAGAATAGATTTGATCCTACCTGTCCTGAGCTCACTGTGGGCTCAGCCCAAGAGAGAGGTAAGTGTCCAAAATAGGGATACAGTGTAGGGACCCCCTGATAGAGGTTGCCTTGTCGTGGTAGGTGGGCTCGCACATTTTGATCAAACTGAGCGCTAACTATAACTATAGCAGTAATGCAATAAAAATAATAAAAATGCATAACAATAAGTGTGTGTATATATATATATATCTCTTAGCGCCTGTGGTGTGCATCTGCATTTTCTTGTTACTACTCACAATGTTATCCACACAAACAATATATTTAAAGGAACACTCCAGGAAAAATGAACACACTATAGGCCTACATTTGCTGCTGACTTTATACATTTAGCGAGGGCTTTAGATCACATTAGGCCCGCTTCATAGTAAATACGGATACATCCTACATGATGACATAAGGATATGAAAACTCAATTCACACAAAAAGCTTTAAATGGAGCAGAAAAAAAATACTGCTCAGAGTATTTGAGGCTTCATTCACATCTGCGTCAGGGCTCCGTTATGACGTTCCGCCGGAGCTGCCCGTCAGAACGGAGCCCTGACTGAAACAAACGGAGACCATGGGATCCGGTGCAGACGGTTTCCGTTTGCCTCAGTTGTGTAAGGGTTCCATCAAAACTATGCCATTCATTCCGTTAAAACGACGGAACCCTTTGTTTCCGTCTGGGCTCCATTCTGACGGGAAGCTCAGACCGACCGTCAGAAGGGAGCCCTGATGCAGATGTGAATGAAGCCGAACCTGAAACGTCACCATCTTAAAAGATAAAGAGATAGACATCTTTTTTTATTTGTCATGTACAAATAATCTTACTTTTGTTTGTATGTCCACAGTTACTGTCATAGCCCCCAAAAGTCTCTGATCTTCTAAGCAGAGTAGTAGCACTAGAGCTGAGGTCATCATATGGTGCGGAAAACTGGGATAGCAGTATAGTTTCAATTTTTTCAGCTGAATGTAGAAAAAAAATATATATATTATAGAAACATTTTTGTATTTGTGTCTGGAAAAACAGCACGTAGTAAAAAGGTCCTTCACAGAAGATTGCTTGACATCAGAGCAGTAGATTCTAAAGTAGGCCGTGCCTTTTCATATCACATAACATAACACGGTTAGTAAATACACACTCACTTCCTTTGCGGGTAAAGTGGATAGCTCAGTAGCCAGCTCAACAGACCAGCCTGGGGAGCAGGGGCTCTTTGCTATGGGAGGAGAGTACTCATTTTATCCCTTCTGCTCTCCGCAGCGGTAAATCAGGCCAAAAATCTGCACCAAATTAAACACGATTTGTTCCGGACTTTAGTCCGGAATTCCCGGTTTCCGACCAGTGTGAACATACCCTAAGTGTTCTCACTTGACAATACATATTCTCTATTTTATGTTGCTATGAAATACTATTTCATGCAAATTCTAGATGATTTTCCCGCTACAAATGTTGACATCACTGTTGACCAATAAGACAAATGTAATACAATAAACACAACAATGTACGGAGCGATCCTTTCTGAAAAACGCAGCCGACTAATCCCCATGTATGAAGGCTGTTCCCAAAACTGGTGCAAAGGATAACTGGAGTTGCTCATTTTTCTGAGACCTGATTTGTCGCTATGGGCCAGCGTTTTCTTTTTTCGCAGTGGTTTTGACAAATCCTCCTCCTGTATTCAAATCGAGATTTTTTTTATTCAGTTGCATTACTTCGTACCTTCAGCTATGGCAGACAAGAGTAGGTGATCTCCTTTTGGGCTCTCTCCAATATCCGATCCAACAAGAACTAGAACCCTGGACCCTTGTGTTGATTCATCAAAACCATACAATTCAGCCATATCTATCCAGATTTGTAGTTTCTCACTGAGAGCTTGTGTGATTAATGTGTCCTTCAGGCTTAGACGGTCTGTACAAGCAAAGCAAAACCAATGTTATTTATGGTAAGAGAAACATTACTGACATGTACTAGAATAGAATGATTCTGTTACCTTGAAGATCCCTTATCCTAGCAGCCCGCTCAGACCCCTGTTTTCGCTCTTCATCTGCTTCATTGACAAACTCTGTTCCTTCATCTGGACAACTGTATGAAAGATGAAGATCTAAATAAGCCCTAGACTACGTAGCAGTATAGACCATGCAGTTTGTATACAGTATTAGAACAGATGTACGGTGAAAGATATTACTTTCATTTTGTTAGAATAAATAGCAAAAAAGTCCCGTCATCCCTGTATTTCTATTGTGTACAGCTCCTATGTAAAACCGACAAAAATACACAGTGGAAACAGGAAAAATTTTTGAAACTACAAATGTATGCCACAAAGGCTTAGAAATAAAACATTTTCAAAAAAAAGTACTCGAAAAATTATGTGCAGTTAACCAGATTAAGCTGATGTCAAAGGGGTTGTCACATAATCCCTAATAGGCCATATGGAGGTTATAGGGATGAGTCCCTGATATGGACATCCTTTGGTAGCCAGAGGACTCGACCCAGCCATGTTTTACATTGTGATTCTACATTTTGTGGCTTTCAGGGGGTACTAATCGTCAGAGACTTAATAAAAGACAAATCCGCAGTGATCAACTGATTGTTGATGCAACTGTATTCAAAGAATGGGCTGACCATTTAGATTTGAGAGAGGTCTGCTTTTAGATAAAAAGTTTTCTAAACCTGAGGACTATGGTCTACGGGTCTAACCTCCCTGTCCTGCACGTTCCCAGTAGGTTCAGAAACCGTTGAACAACTGTACCTTTCCACAGCCCCTCGAATTAATGTCATCCAGGAGTTCCTCTCTTCTTTGGAGGTAGTGTGAATTTCATACATCTCTGGCCCATTTAACGAAGCACTTATGAGGAACATAGCTTTCTCTTCATTTGCCACCTCTCGGACAATCAGCTTTTGCAGGGAGATAACAGGTGGTTTCGAATCCTACAAATACAAGTTATTGTGATTACCAATAGATAAAAACTCACAATTTTGAATGAATATACTAAGACCTGGGGAGATGAAATTCATAATAGTTTTTTATTAAATCTGTTTAACCCCTTAATGACACAACCTAGTTTGGGACCGAAGGCTGGGTTCACACGACCTATTTTCAGACGTAAACGAGGCGTATTATGCCTCGTTTTACGTCTGAAAATAGGGCTACAATACGTCGGCAAACATCTGCCCATTCATTTGAATGGGTTTGCCGACGTACTGTGCAGACGACCTGTTATTTACGCGTCGTCGTTTGACAGCTGTCAAACAACGACGCGTAAAAATACAGCCTCGTCAAAAGAAGTGCAGGACACTTCTTTGGACGTTTTTGGAGCGGTTTTCTCATAGACTCCAATGAAAACAGCTCCAAAAACGGACGTAAAAAACGCCGCGAAAATGGCGCGAAAAATGCGAGTTGGTAAAAAAACGTCTGAAAATCAGGGTCTGTTTTCCCTTGAAAACAGCTCTGGATTTTCAGACGTTTTTTGGTCACTACGTGTGCACATACCCTAAGGCTCAGAGCCCATTTTTAAAATTTGATGTGTCAATTAATTTGGTTAGAACTCTGGAATGACTTTATTAAGCGGCAGTCAGGGCAACGGGGGGAGGACAGCGGCAGTCAGGGCAACGGGGGGAGGACAGCGGCAGTCAGGGCAACGGGGGGAGGACAGCGGCAGTCAGGGCAACGGGGGGAGGACAGCGGCAGTCAGGGCAACGGGGGGAGGACAGCGGCAGTCAGGGCAACGGGGGGAGGACAGCGGCAGTCAGGGCAACGGGGGGAGGACAGCGGCAGTCAGGGCAACGGGGGGAGGACAGCGGCAGTCAGGGCAACGGGGGGAGGACAGCGGCAGTCAGGGCAACGGGGGGAGGACAGCGGCAGTCAGGGCAACGGGGGGAGGACAGCGGCAGTCAGGGCAACGGGGGGAGGACAGCGGCAGTCAGGGCAACGGGGGGAGGACAGCGGCAGTCAGGGCAACGGGGGGAGGACAGCGGCAGTCAGGGCAACGGGGGGAGGACAGCGGCAGTCAGGGCAACGGGGGAGGACAGCGGCAGTCAGGGCAACGGGGGGAGGACAGCGGCAGTCAGGGCAACGGGGGGAGGACAGCGGCAGTCAGGGCAACGGGGGGAGGACAGCGGCAGTCAGGGCAACGGGGGGAGGACAGCGGCAGTCAGGGCAACGGGGGGAGGACAGCGGCAGTCAGGGCAACGGGGGGAGGACAGCGGCAGTCAGGGCAACGGGGGGAGGACAGCGGCAGTCAGGGCAACGGGGGGAGGACAGCGGCAGTCAGGGCAACGGGGGGAGGACAGCGGCAGTCAGGGCAACGGGGGGAGGACAGCGGCAGTCAGGGCAACGGGGGGAGGACAGCGGCAGTCAGGGCAACGGGGGGAGGAAAGCGGCAGTCAGGGCAACGGGGGGAGGACAGCGGCAGTCAGGGCAACGGGGGGAGGACAGCGGCAGTCAGGGCAACGGGGGGAGGACAGCGGCAGTCAGGGCAACGGGGGGAGGACAGCGGCAGTCAGGGCAACGGGGGGAGGACAGCGGCAGTCAGGGCAACGGGGGGAGGACAGCGGCAGTCAGGGCAACGGGGGGAGGACAGCGGCAGTCAGGGCAACGGGGGGAGGACAGCGGCAGTCAGGGCAACGGGGGGAGGACAGCGGCAGTCAGGGCAACGGGGGGAGGACAGCGGCAGTCAGGGCAACGGGGGGAGGACAGCGGCAGTCAGGGCAACGGGGGGAGGACAGCGGCAGTCAGGGCAACGGGGGGAGGACAGCGGCAGTCAGGGCAACGGGGGGAGGACAGCGGCAGTCAGGGCAACGGGGGGAGGACAGCGGCAGTCAGGGCAACGGGGGGAGGACAGCGGCAGTCAGGGCAACGGGGGGAGGACAGCGGCAGTCAGGGCAACGGGGGGAGGACAGCGGCAGTCAGGGCAACGGGGGGAGGACAGCGGCAGCTTTCAAACTTCCTGGTATTAAGTGGTGGGCATCCATTTCATATGGACATAATCAGCGCTAGTTAAAGTGATGATTTTTTTGTTATGGTTACATCTAAACTTTGTTTCACAGCATATTTTTTGGAGACTTTTTTTGAGCTGAAACTATAATAATATTTTTTTCCCTTTAATTTATATGCCACTTACCACAGAGGAAAATATGTATTTTTGATCCTTTTCTTGAAGCAAAAGTATGACATCTGACAGTAAAACCGCCAAGATATCTACAAAAAATAAAATTAAAAATAAATATTCGGTTAACAAAAGGAGTATGCTGTCCATTATATATTAGAATGATCACCATGTCGCGCATGACTACAGTAAATCTAAAACATTAATTTGCTTGTGTTGATAATCATCCTCTACCTCTCAAACGTCCTGAAGCAGTCTTCCAGTAGAGCATGCCATCGTGAATAAGCTGTCTGCGTCCCATGTCGTGCTTTCTAAACGTGATACCATTTTTCAGTTTTACATAGGATTTTGGCTCCATCTTGCCTATAAGATCATCCAAACGCTGTCCCTTTTCACTCTTGTGAACACGAGAATCAACTTCTGTAATGGCTTCCTTTAGTAGTGTGAGAGCCCTTGTCAAAGCCACAAAGTCTTCTGTTCCCTCTGAATAAAACAAAATCAAATGTCAATTTAACCCCTTAAGGACCAGGTCAATTTTGGCCTTGAGGAATTGAACAATTTTTTTTATTTTTCATCTTTGCATAACTTTTTTTTGTTCGGAATAGCAGTATGAGACTTTTTTTGAAGGATGAGTTGTACTTTCTATAGGTGTCATTTTTTTTGTACATATACATGATCATTAAATTTATATAGATTATTTTGGCAAAAATGCTGATTTTTTATTTTTTTTTTTAAATAAGTACTTTTGCGGCAGTTCTTTTTATTTATTTTTTAACAGCATACAGCAATCTTCATAAACGAAGCAATAAATGGGTTATGTAGGTTGTGGCTATACCAAATATGTGTGTATTATTTCATGTTTTGGGACTGATATTTAACGTTTATTGCAAAAATTTGCAAGTGTGTATTTTTTTTTACAGATTTTTTTTATTTTACATTTTCTTTATTAGTTTAACTTTTTTTTTTTTTTTTAACCCCATAGGGGCATTTTTAATTAGTTTTTTTTATAACTTTAATGTACTGGCATATATCTATATGCCAGTACATTAGCCTCTGTACGGATAGCACATAGACTTTGGTATGCCCTATCAACTGCATGTCCTAACATGAAATATGGTCAGACATCTCTGGGGTTCATATAAAGTATCCCTTGATCGCAGAATAGGAAATCCCTGTGACACGATAAAAGGGGGTGTCTCACCCTTCACTCTTTCCATTTGAATGCTGCGATCAGCTTTGATCATGGTATTCAAAGAGTTAATGACAGATCAGAGGTTTGCCTGATCTGCGCCGTTAGAGCAGGGCTGTGGCTGTACGTCAGTTACCCCGCTCCTGATCGCAAGGGCACACGTGTTGTGCCCATGCAAACAGCACGACTAGTATGCTCGTTATGACGAGGAGACGTCCTGTAGTTTATGGGGAGCACACTAGACATGCAAAGTCATCCAGTTAAAGTGAACCTTGTATGCAGATTAACCAACCAGCCAGAAAATGACAATCATTGGAGATCAAGGACCTTATTGAAAGGGTAACCGCTACCCATTCAGAGGCTTTAATTCTGTCAAATAACAGCTCAATGTGCAGGGACCGATTGCGGTGGTCCCCACCGAATAACCCCTTAGAAGCCATGTTCAAAAGCGATTGCGGTTTCTAAGGGGTTAGAACACCATAGACGGCCCCGTGACAACTAGAACTGGGCCCACTATAGGGATGTCACGATACCAGAATTTGGACTTCGATACCGATACTTCGTTTAGTATTGCGTTTCTATACCAATTCGATACTTTGCCAACAGTAAGAAGAAAAAAAAAAAAGTTCTTCCATTTTATAATGTGAGGCGTGTGGTGTGATGATCAATTTAACCTCCACGTGCCTCACATTAATAGTAGTTAACCCTATCACGTTTCGCAGTCATAATGGGTTAATATGTAAGGTACATAATGGGGTTAATTACTATTAATGTGAGGCACATGGAGGTTAAATTCATCACACCTTGTGCCCCACAATAAGTGATAGAAAGCAGTTTTTATTTTATTTTTTTACTGTGCACACATCATAAAGGATGCAAAAAAATGGTTGTGCAGGTTATTACGGCCGCGCCAATACTGAATGTGTATATTTTATGTATTGAGACTTATTTTAATATTTATTGTAACAAAGGTGTATGTGTATTGTTTTTTTATTTAACATTACTTTGTGTTTTTACTTTATTTTTTGAACTTTAATGTACTGGCATATATCTATAGTACCGTACATTAGCCTGTGTACTGATAGGTATGTCCTAACAACTGCCTGTGTACTAACAGGAAATATGGTAGGACAGCCCTGGGGTCCTTCAATGGACCCTGGGCTGTCTGCCCATATATGGTATGTCCCTCAATCGCGTCACAGGAATTCCCTGTGACGCGATCCAAGGGGCATCCCCCCTTCTCATTTTCCCCTGAATGCTGCAGTCCGCTGTGATCTCAGCATTCACGGGAATAACGGCGGAGATGAGAGGTTTCTCTAATCTCCGCCGTTATAGAGCGGGGCTGCGGCTGTGTAATACAGCCATTGCACTGCTCCTGACAACAAGTGCGCGCGCGGACAGCATGAGGTGATGCGGACGGCACAGCACTAATGAGCGGCGGTCCAGGCACTGAGGACAGAACATAGGGGTGCTTTGCAGTTCGCCCGCCATGTACGGTCTTCAGTGCCACCGCTCATTAGTGCAGCGCTGGCTGCATCACCTCATGCTGACCGCGCGCACTTGTCAGGACTCAGGAGCGGGGCAATGACTGTATCACACAGCCGCAGCCCTGCTCTCATTACATTCATGTGTTACAATACGGAGCTGAGCGGCCGCACAGCTAAGTATCGAAATACATGAAATAACGGTATCGAACCGTTTGGGGATGCAAAAAAAAAACACCAAACTTTTACCATTTTTCCCCAAGCACAATGTAAAAAAATAATAATTTGGTATTGCTGTGTCCGTAAAAATCTGATCTATTACAATATACCATTATTTAACTCGCATGGTGAGTTTGAAAACTTAAATCATCAAAATAGTTTTTTGGTCACCTTAGTGCTTAAAATATGAACTAAAAAAAATAAATTAAAAAAAAGTGTTAAAAAAAAATCGTATGTAACAAAAAAAAAAAAAAAAAAAAAAAAAAAAAAATGGTGGCAATAAAGCTACAGCTCGTCCCGCAAAAAATAAGCCCTCACACAGCTCAATTGATGAAAAAAATATAAAACAATTTTGGCTCTAAGAATGTGGTGAAACAGAATAAAATTATTTTTTAACAATTAATTTTTTTCCTATTTTCGGCTGTCTAAAACCTGGGTGCGTCTTATGGTCCGAAAAATACAGTAACTCTGGAATTACTTTATTAATCCAAGCGATTGCGATTTTTGTCTCGTGACACATTGGGCTTTATGTTACTGCTAAAATTTTGTCAATATATTCAATGTTTTTTTGTGAAAAATAGCAAAATGTAGGGAGCATTTGGAAAAATTTGCATTTTTCTGAATTTAAATGTATCGGCTTGTAAGGCAGCTGGTTATACCACACAAAATATTTACTAGTTTACATTTCCCATATGTCTACTTTAGGTTTCCATCGTTCTTTGATTTTTCTAGGACATTACAAGGCTTAGAACAGAAGCAGCAATTTTTCATATTTTCAAGAAACTTTCAAATGCCTTTTTTTAGGTACCAGTTCAGTTCTGAAGTGGCTTTGAGGGGCCTACGTATTAGAATAAAAACAACACATTTTAAAAACAAGACCCCTCAAAGTATTCAAAACATCATTTAGAATGTTTCTTAATCCTTTAGGCATTTCACAGGAATTAAAGCAAAGTGGAGGTGAAATGTGAAAATTTCATTATTCTTGAAGAAAAATGTAATCAATTTTTTACTGTAACACAGAAGGTTTTACCAGAGAAACGCTACTAAATATGTATTACCCAGATTCTGCATTTTTTTTTTAGAAATGTCCCACATGTGACCCTAGTGTGGTAATGGACTAAAAGACAGGTCTCAGAAGCAAAGGAGCACCAAGTGGATTTTGTGGCCTCTTTTTTATTCGACTATATTATAGGCACCATGTCAGGTTTAAAGCGGTCTTGTGGTGCCAAAACGTTGAAAAAAACAAATTTTGGAAACTACACCCCTCAAAGAATTTATTTATGGGTGTTGTAACCATTTTGACCACTATAGTTTTTTCACAGAACGTATTTGAATTGGGCTGTGAATTAACATTTTTTTTTAATTTTTCCCAATAATATGTTTTTGCACAAAACTTCTTATTTTCACAAGGAATAAAATACCCCATTTTGTTGCCCAATTTCTCCCGAGAGCGGCAGTATCCTATTTGTGATGATAAACTGCCGTTTGGGACCATGGGAGGGCTCAGAAGGGAAGGAGTGCTATGTGTTCTTTGCAGTCCAGATTTTGCTGGATTCGTTTTCGGGTGCCATGTCGCATTTGCAGAGCCCCAGAGGGAGGTATCAGAGAAATGGAAACCCACCAGAAGTGACCCCATTTTGGAAACTATACCTCTCAAGGAATACATTTATAGGTGTTCATAAAATACCCCATTTTGTTGGCCAATTTCTCCTGAGTGCGGCAATACCCCATTTGTGGTGATAAACTGCCGTTTGGGTCCATGGGAGGGCTCGGAAGGGAAGGACCACCATTTGGCCTAGTGGAGCTTTTCTGGTGCTAAATCATGTATGCAGAAGCCCCTGAGGTACCAGTACAGTTGAAACACCCAAGAAGTGACCCCAATTAAAAAAACGACACCCCTTAAGGCATTCATCTAGAGGTGAGTATTTTCACCCCCACAGGTATTGTGTAAAAGGTAATGCGCAGCAGATAGTGCAGAGTGAGATTTGCAATTTTCTATACATATATGTCACCGGAGAAATACACCCCATAAATTGTAATGTGGGTTCTCCTGGGTACAGCAAAAACCTACATGTGGCTGTTATCAGCTGTCTGGGCACACGGCAGGGCTCAGAAGGGAAAGATGAGGGGGATAAGCTGTGCGGAGTGAATCAAGGCAAGTAAAAGTGGGGTAAATTAAAAATCACGGGATGTATGATAAATTTTATAACACTTTCAGACAGAGCCCTGGTTTTTCGGGACACGTGTCGCATTGATATATCGTGTGCTTCCTTATTCCCATCTTTGAGCAGACTCTGCATCTCTTTTGATTCTTTCCATTCTTGCCAGTTTGGGGAACTTCTGGAAAGTGTTGCCCTGGTACGATGTGCGTGGCCTCGTTTCCAGAAGTACTGGGTGACCCTCCACTTGATGGTCCTTAAAGATTAGGTTTTTGATAACCACCTCTTGATATTCCAGGTAAGTTCCCCTCTAGCCTGTACATAGACGTAGCACATACGCATTGTACAATACCATCTGTATGATGTGCACGGCCAGCTTCTTATACCAGACCCTCGATTTCCGCATAGCACTGTAGGGCTTCAGGACTTGATCTGACAAGTCCACCCCTCCCATGTACCTATTGTAGTCCAGGATGCAGTCTGGTATGGGGGTCTCTGTACTGGTACCTCGTACTGGTACATGGGTACTGGTGTGGCCATGTATTGTTGTCAATACAAGGATATCTCTCTTGTCCTTGTACTTGACACACAATATGTTGCTGCTGGATTGTGCCCTGCCCTCACCCCTTCTGAGTGTTTGCCCAAGCAGAGTCTTAGGAAGGCCTCTCAGATTTTTTTTCTAGCAGTGCCGCATGCCACAGTACTTCTGGAAGCGAGGCACTTGTGAGTGGGAAGCTGGTATAAAAATTATCCAGGTAAAGGTGATGCACCAAATCCCACGCAATTTTGGCGTTAAGACCCAGTAACGGGGGGGGGGGGGGGTATGCCGGGGGCTGAATGAATACTGGTGTCCTTCCCTTCATATACCCTAATGTACTCTCGCAAAGCTTGTACATTTTCACGCCATACCTCACCCTCTTATTCGGCAGGTACTGGCGGAATTGAGGCCTCCCTTTAAAATGTACCAGTGACTCATCATCAGCATAATGTAGGAAGCAAAGTATTGTCTCATAACGCATCCTGGACACGTCCATGCGGTACACCGGGGTGTGGTATAACATGTCTGTACTATAGTAGGTCCTAATTGATGGCTTTATCAGAAGCCCCATGTGAAGTCCCCAGCACTTGCCCAACTCTGCTGCGTCTACAGGGGTCCACCTGTGGGATTGGGCATAAAAAAATGTGGGGTTCTTAGTAATATACTGTTGGGAATATAAAAGTTTGTCTGGTAGACCATAAGCTCTAAAAAGTCATCAGTGAAAACGAACTTGAAAAAAAATCCATCACACTGAGCCCCTCTGTATTAAATTTGATCCCCGGGCTGCCCGTATACTCAGGGATTTGGGGTTTATAATTGTATGGTGTGGGGTTGGTCCTGGGACATCTCCTAGGGGGTCCCTCCTCTTCATCACTAGATGAGGGGTTTGACAAAAAAATAAAAAAAATTAAAAGGAGTCACCATCCGACGAGTCAGTGTCAGAGGCAAGAAATGCATAGGCCTCATCGGCAGAAAATGACTTTTGGGACATCTTTTATTATTTGTGTGTAAATTGTGTGCTTAGAAATGCGTAGTGTGTGTATATAGCAAAAAAAACAAAAAAAACAAAAACAAAAACAAAATAAAAATATAATTCCCTAAGGCCCCATGCACACGACCGTATTTTTTCCCACCCGTAAATACGGGTCCGGTGTCATCCGTATTCCACCCGTATTTACGGGCACGTTTTTGGCTGCAAAATAGAACTGCACTAATCGGCAGCCCCTTCTCTCTATCAGTGCCGTTGTCTTGGTGACGCGTCCCTCTCTTCACATCCAGCCCGACATCCCTGGATGACGCGGCAGTCCATGTGACTTCTGCAGCCTGTGATTGACCTGTGATTGGCTGCAGCGGTCACATGGGCTGTAACGTCATCCAGGGACGGCCAGGACGTCGGGCCGGATGTCGAGAGGGATGCGTCACCAAGGCAACGGCCGGGAGACCGGACTGGAGGAAGCTCTCGGTAAGTATGAAAGTCTTTTATTTTTATTTTTTACAGGTTTATCTTTATTCTGATCGGTAGTCACTGTCCAGGGTGCTGAAAGAGTTACTGCCGATCAGTTAACTCTTTCAGCTCCCTGGACAGTGACTATTTACTGACGTCGCTTAGCAACGCTGCCGTAATGACGGGTGCACACATGTAGCCACCCGTCATTACGGGAGCTCCATAGACTTCTATGGACTGTCCGTGCCGTTATTACGGCCTGAAATAGGACATGTTCTATCTTTTTTAACGGCACGGGCACCTTCCCGTAAGAAAACGGGAAGGTACCCGTGGCCAATAGAAGTCTATGAGCCCGTTATTACGGGTCGTAATTACGACCCGTAATAACGGGAGTTTTTACGGTCGTGTGCATGAGGCCTAACTAGAATCAATAGGATGCTACCTAAACCACGCAAAACTTTTTTTTTTTATAGAATGAGTTGACTTCCCGACACTAAAACTAACTAGGGTGAGGGTTCCGAACACTAAACCTACCGGTAACTAGATTTTTTCTTTAACTTCCCTGATGCTCAGCCTAACTACGGCGACGATTCCCAGGCACTAAACCCAGGAGATCACTGACCAAAAACAGGGGATGACTAGGAGAAAAAAAAAGGAGGAAGACAGGAGTGGCAAGTGGAAAGCATAAAAAAGTAGCTTTTTTCAAGTTGTAAGGCACAATTCTACTGACGCAACCACTCTGAACTACTCTTGAACGCCAACAAAGTAGTTCAGGGCGGGTGCGGGAGGATGTGAGGTCTGGGGCAGGAAATTATGTATGTGATTTCCGCTATTGGTCAGTAGTCACTGACTAACCAATAGCAGCAATCATCGAGGCGGGACCACCGCAATTGGTAACGGAGTATTGAGCTGTGATACCTGCTGTTTCCGACGCCAGGCTATCACAGCTCAAACAAGCGCCGGGGGAAAAATGGCGCTGTGTTTATGCAGGTCAGTACTATTACAGAGCGCGAACGATGTGCTAAACACAACGTAATAGTACTGAACTGAGCGGGAAGGGGTTCAAATAATAAGAAATCACCCTTTCCCTTATCAGTCCATTATTATTAAAAAAATAAAACTACACTTAATTAGTTTTGCCACGTCCGTAACAGCCTGAACTAAAAAAGTATTTTGCTATTTATCCCATGCGGTGAACGCAGTTAATTATTATTATTTTTTTTTTACAATGAACCATACCAGAATCACTATTTTTTGGTCACTTCACCTCCCAAAAAACGGAATAAAAAAAAAATAAATAAAAAAATAAAATAATTTGCATGTACCCCAAAAATGGTACTAATCAAAACGGCAGTTCGTTCCGCAAAATAAAGAGTCCTCGCACAGCTTACTTGATAGAAAAAAAAAATGATGGCTCTTAGAATATGGCAAAACAAAAAGTAAATGCACAATAAAATACTTTCTTTTAAAAATCAAACATCGCTGTAATCGCATCGACCCGCACAATAAAGTAAAGATGTAATTTTTAGCACACGGTGAACAATGTAAAAAAAAAAAAAAAAAATGGAATAAAAAAACAATAGTAGAATTGCTGTTTTTCAGTCACCATGCCTCTTAAAAAAAAAAATAGAATAAAAACTGATCAAATAGTCGCGTGTACCCCAAATTGGTACTAATGAAAACTACAGATTGTCCCGCAAAAAATAAGCCCTCATACAGCTCCGGTGGAAAAGATATGGCGACACAAAAGGTGCAGAGTGTTTCAAAAGATCTGGTAGCATTTATCAGTGCGACACTGGCCACATATCTGCGGATTATTATTTATTAACACCACAGCTTTTATATGCCCCCACATTATAAACTGAAACACCAGTAAAACCCCAAACAGAACTACCAAGCAAAATACACGCTCCAAAAGCCAAGTGGGGCTCCCTCCCTTCTGAGCCCTACAGCCTACCCAAACAGCAGTTTACATCCACATATATGGCATTGCCATACCAGAACCCGCTTAACAGTTTATAAGATATTGGTCTTCGGTGGCACAAGCTGGGCATAACATATTATGCACTAAACGGGCATACCAGTAGAAAATCCACAGAGCATTATTTTCTAGTAAAAAAAAACACCTTTTGGGTCAAAATACTCAATGCAACCCTTAATAAATGCCTTAAGGGGTGTAGTTTTCAAAATAGGGTCACTTCTGGTGGGTTTCAATTGCTCTGATACCTCCCTCTGGGGCTCTGCAAATGCGACATGGCACTTGAAAACCAAACCAGCAAAATGTGGACTCCAAAGAAGAAATAGCGCTCCTTCCCTTCTGAGACCTCTCATGGGCCTAAACGGCTGTTTATCACCACAAATGGGGTATTGTCGCACTCAGGAGAAATTGCGCAACAAAATGGGGTATTTTAATCCTTGTGATAAGACATTTTGTGCAAAAATGGCATAATTGGAAAAATTCCACTTTTCTTTTTATTCCACAGCCAAATTCAAATACGTTCCGTGAAGTGTCAAAATGTCCGAAACACCCATGAATTAATTCCTTGAGGTGTGTAGTTTCCAAAATGGGTTATTTTTGGGGTTGTTTCCTATGCTTTGGCACCGCAAGACCTCTTCAAACCGGACATGGTGCCTAAAATATATTCTAATAAAAAAAAAAAAAAAAAGAAGGAGACCCCAAAATCCACTAGGTGCTCCTTTGCTTCGGACGCCTGTGTTTCCGTCAAGTAGCGCACAAGGGCCACATGTGGGATATTTCTAAAAATGACAGAATCTGCGCAATAAATAGTTCATTGTGTTTCTCTCGTAAAACCTTCTGTGGTGCAAATTTTTTCTAATTAAAATTTGTGAGAAAAATGAAATTTGCAAATTTCAAATCCACTTTGCTTTAAAAATCATATGAAATGCCTAAAGTGTTAAGAAAGTTTCTAAATGCCGTTTTGAATAATTTGAGGAGTCCAGTTTTCAAAATGGGGTGTTTTATGGGAGTTTCTAAAGAAAAAAAAAAAAAAAAAAAAAAAGGCCCCTCAAAGTCACTTCAGAATTGTACTGGTACCTAAAGAAAACGGCTTTTGCAATTTTCTTTAAAATATGAGAAATTACTGCTTATGTTCTAACCCTTGTAACGTCCTAGAAAAATAAAAGAATGTTCAAAGAACGATGCCAATCTAAAGTAAACATGTGGGAAATGCTAATTAGTAACTATTTTGTGTGGTATAACCATCTGCCTTACAAGCAGATGCATTTAAATTCAGAAAACTGCAAATTTTTCCACATTTTCTGTATATTTCACCATTTTTCACAAATAAACACTGAAGGTATCGACCAAATTTTACCACTAACATAATGTCCAATGTGTCATGAGTAAATCTCAGAATCGCTTGGATTAACCCTTTCAAGACCGAGCTCATTTTGGCCTTCATGACCAGCCCCCTTTTCTCAAATCTGACATGTGTCAATTTATGTGGTAATAACTCCAGAATGCTTTTGCCTATCCAAGCGATTCTGAGATTGTTTTCTCGTGACATATTGTACTTTGTTAGTGGAAAAATTTTGTCAATAAATTCATTGCTTATTTGTGAAAAACACCAAAATTTAGAGAAAATTTGCAAAAATTATGATTTTTCTCATTTTAAATGTATCTGCTTGTAAAACAGATAGTAATACCACACGAAATAGTTACTATTTTACATATTCCACATGTCTACTTTATATTTGCATTGTTTTTTGAACATTATTTTATTTTTCTAGGACGTTACAAGGCTTAGAACTTTAGCAGCAATTTCTCACATTTTCAAGAAAATTTCAAAAGGCTATTTTTATAGGGACCAGTTCAGATGTGAAGTGGCTTTGAGGGCCTTATGTACTAGATAGACCCCATAAATCACCCCATATTAAAAACTGCACCCCTCAAAGTATTCAAAACAGCATTCAGAAAGTATCTTAACCCTTTAGACGCTTCACAGGAATTAAAGCAAAGTAGAGGTGAAATTTACAAATTATATTTTTTTTGCTGAAATTCATTTGTAATACATTTTTTTCTGTAACACAGAAGGTTTTACCCGAGAAATGCAACTCAATATTTATTGCCCAGATTCTGCAGTTTTTAGAAATATCCCACATGTGCCTCTAGTGTGATAATGGACTGAAACACTGGCCTCAGAAGCAAAGGAGCACCTAATGGATTTTGGGGCCTCCTTTTTTTAGAATATATTTTAGGCACCATGTCAGGTTTGAAGAGGTCTTGTGGTGCCAAAACAGTGGAAATCCCCCAAAAGTGAGACTGTTTTGGAAACTACACACCACAAGGAATTTATCTAGGGGTATAGTTAGCATCTTGACCCCACAGGTATTTTGCTATATTTATTGGAGTTTGTCTGTGAAAGTGAAAATCTACTTTTTTTCTGGAAAAATATAAAAAAAAAAATAATATTTGCAAGGAATAAAGATTAAAAAGCACCCCAAAACTTGTAAAGCTACTTCTCCCAATTACGCCAATACCCCATATGTGGTACTAAACTGCTGTTTGGACCCACGGCAGAGCTCAGAAGGGAAGGAGCGCCATTTGGATTTTGAAGCGCAGATTTTGCTGGATTGTTTTTCAGTGCCATGTCGCGTTTGCAACGCCCTGGAGTGAGCAAACCAGTGGAATCCCCCCAAAACTGACCCCTTTTTGAAGACTACACCCCTCAAGGAATTTTTCTAGGGGTATAGTTAGCATTTTGACCCCCACAGTTTTTTTTGTTGAATTTAGTGGAATTAGGCCGTGAAAATGAAAATCTACTTTTTTCTGAAAAAACATAGAAATGTTTAATTTTTACAATGAATAATGGAGAAAAATCACCCCAAAATTTGTAAAGCAATTTGTCCTGATTGCAGCAATACACCATATGTGGTAATAAACTGCTGTTTGGACCCACGGCAGGACTCAGAAGGGAAGGAACAATATTTGGCTTTTGGAGCTCAAATTTAGCTGGAATGGTTTTCAGGTGTCATGTCGCATTTGCAAAGCCCCTGAGGTACCAAAACAGTGGAAACCTCCCAAAAGTCCCTTTAGGGGACTGGAACGAGTGATTATTAGGTCGCTGGTACAATACACTGCAGTAATAATGTATTGCAGTATAATGTCATTTTTACAGGCTCCTGTAACAGCGCGATCGCTGTTCTTGTCCGTTAGTCCCGGGTGTCAGCTGTAATACACAGTGGACACCTGCAGAATATGGTGCGGGCGCAGCGCGTGAGCCCGCTCCATATATAACCCCTCGCACCACGACATGCTATTAAGTCGTGGTGCGCGAAGGCGTTAATGCGCAGCGGATGGTGCAAATTGAAAATTAAAATTTTCCACTGATATGCCATTTTAATGCACAATATGTTGTGCCCAGTTTGTGCCACTGAAGACAAATACCTCATACAATGTTGAGCGGGTTCTCCCGGATATAAAATATCATATATGTAGACGTAAGCTGGTGTTTGGGCACGCTGTGGGGCTCAGAAGGGAGGGAACGCCATTTGGCTTTTGGAGCGCAGATTTTGCTTGGTAACTGTTCTGTTTGTGGTTTTGCTGGTATTTCAATTTATAATGTGGGGGTATGTGTAAACTGGGCAGAGTACATCAGGACATAATAAGAGGGTATAATAATGGGGTACATAAATAATAAATTCGCAGATATGTGGCCGGTGTCGCACTGATAAATGGCGCCCGATCTAATCCGCTTTTGGAACACTCTGCACATTTTGCATCGCCATATTCTGAGAGCCAGAACTTTATTTTTTCTCCAACGGAGCTGTGTGAGGGCTTATTTGTTGCGGGCAATCTGTACTTTTCATTGGTACCATTTTAGGGTACATGTGATTTTTTTTAATGACATTTTATTAGATTTTTTTGGCAAGCAAAGTGACAAAGAAACAAATTCGGACAATGTTTTTTTGTGTTTTTTTTTACAGTGTTCACCGTGCGCTATAAATGACATTTTACTTTATTCTGCGGGTCGGTATGATTACGATTATCTTTTGTGGTGATTGCGCAATAAAATCACTTTTCGATAGAATTATTTCTTTTTTGTGTCACCATATTCTGAGAGCCATAATATTTTTATTTTTTGATCACTTTTTATTCTATATTTTGGGAGGGTTGATGACCAAAAAATAGTGATTCTGACATTGTTTTTGAATTATTTTTTTTGCGCTGTTCACCGTGCGGGATAAAGAATTTTATAGTTTGGGTCGTTATGAACGCAGTGATACCAAATGTGTACTTTTTTTTAACATTTTCATTTTTTTTCCTATAATAAAAGACTTATTATAGGAAAAAAAGCATTTTTTGTTTTTGTAACTTTTATAACTTATTTTTACACTTTTATAAAACATTTTTATTACTTTATTTTTTACTTTCTACTTGTTTTACTTGAGGACTGGCAGCACTGATCGTTGCTATAATACATTACACTACCTAGGTAGTGTAACGTATTATAAACTGTCAGTGTGACGCTGAGAGTCACACTGACAGGAAGCTTATGAGAACCAGCCTCCGGCTGGTTCTCATAGGCTGTCGTGCATGGCAGACCCGGGGGCTGTTATATGGCCTCCGGTTCTGCCTTATAACCGACTGCAGCACCCGCAATCGGTCCCCGGGAAAGTTTGTTGTAGCAACAAACTTTCCAGTTTGTTATAGCAACAAACTTTCCAGTTCATTGCTACAACACACTTTCCCTGCGATCACATGACCGGGACCTGAACTAATCAAGTCCCGATCATATCTCCGGGACCAGAGGCAGGTGATAACAGCGCGATCTGGGTGTCAGCTCTACTCTGAGACACCCGGATCGCGCTTTTAACACCCACCGTAAATTCACATCGGCACTGCACAGAGCCCAGCAACTGCCGACGTGAATATACAGTGGGCGGTCGGGAAGCGGTTAATAAAGGCATTCCAAAGTTATTACCACATAAAGTGACACGTCAGATTTGAAAAATGGGCGCGGAGCCTTAAGGCACAAACTAGGCGGCGCCATTAAGGGATTAAAACCATTTTTAAAAAAAAATATGCAGTTCCAAAAAGAGGGAAATAGAGATATGTCATCCATTGTACTTATTTCATATAAGGCATAGGCAGATCTTGCCACTTTTAACCTTGAATGGGAAATCATACATTCAAACGATCATATGAAATTTGCCTGTTCTTTCAAAGATCTGAGAGCCAAACTCTAGTTGTTTGGAAGGCCAAACAAAACTATATATACAGGCCATATGGGGCAGCGCTTAATCTATTGCAAATCTGATCAAGATACTTTCCAGTTCATATTGCCTCCTTAAAAGGGTTGTAGAGTATTTTGAAAAAAAAAAAAGAAAAAGGGTCTGCCTTTTCAGAAAACAGGCCATTTCTGACCATGGGCTGTTGTCTGGTAATGCAGCTCAGCCCTATTCACTTGAATGAGGAAGAGCTGCATTACCAGAAACAGAATGTGTAGGTTTAGGTTATCCACTTGAGCTATTGTTCCTATTTTGTTCCCATGTTTTACCGGTTATACACACAAAACTCAAAATACTATTATAAAAAACAAAAACATAAAAGGATTGTGTATATAGATTTAGGTAGTAAAGTTAAAAAATTGGTGATACATTGCTTTTCAGGTCAAGATTGACATACAAAGCTGGCCATACACTTTAGACAGCGGTCGGTCCCGACCTGCCCATATACATGCACGGCTCAGTCAGGGAGAAGCGGCTAATCGCCTTACAAACAAAGGGAACTGGCTTGTTGAAATCCAACAGCCCAATTCTTCTCACCCCTGACACCAGCCATCGGGGGGGAGTCGGGACACCACCATACATATTAGATGTCTAGCGGCTCCCGCTGAAATTGGCCGATTTAACCAACATTCATCTAATGTGTTGGCTGCCTTAAGTCTTTTTATTGCATTCATGTCGTAGCTGAAAAAGTGTCGGTTTGCTAGGGGCCCCACTGATCACGAGATGGTGTGTCCTGAACCCCCATTCCACTTGCTCGACCGCATTGAGGAGGACATTAAATGGAGTGGCGGTCGAGCATTGAATTGATCAGATATTGAATGGAGCGGCAGGCGCCTGTTTGACCGCCGCTCTATTCAAACTCCTCCTTACTACAGGGGGTGCAGTGAGAAGGCAAGTTTGGGGGCCACCGTTCTCGCAATCGATGGGAGACCCAGCAATCAGACAATCCTGCAAATAGGTGATATTTGTAGACTCTGGTACCACCCTTTTAAAGCAAGCAACGTGTAGCAGCAAAGATGTTAACTACATAATGAAGGGTTTCTATACTGATCTGCATTTTGTCCTACGAATTACACACTTAAACAACTAGACTTTGACATGTTTACAAAGCTTGCACAAGGGAAAATGGAACAAATACTTGGTTGCAATGGACTATACCACATTTTCTAAACCAATTAACAATAGTATGTGCTTGTCCTCAGCCATCAGGATATCTAAACTTGTGTGGCTTCAGAATACGCCCCACAACGAATGAAGCCTCTCCGTGGTCCAGCACTGACCGAGGCAAAAGTATTAAGTATATAGCTAAAAGTCTAGTGGCATTTGGGACTATTTTAGCTGCAATCTGGAGCCCTGAAGGGGTTAAACAGTTTTAAAACAGTAGTTAAACCACTTAAAATATTTGAATAAATATATATCACAGTTAAACAGTCCGCAAAATATATGTCTTCTAAACATAGGCCAGTAAAAAAAATAAAAAAATCATTAGTAAGGCTTAATTTAGACCTCTTTTTACACTATGTTCAGCTTACATATCAGGAAAATATCAAAAGTATATGCTGAATGTAGATCCCCGCCAAGAGTGAGTCATGTTAAAGGCTATGAATAGGTTTGGCGTAAATACTGGAAACATTTCAATCATATACGTAGAATGCAGTGTAAAAACAAGGTTTCATCATAGCCTTCATCATTACGTGCAGAGAAGACTTCAGAAGATTCTGTTTAAAGAACACTCACAAGCAAGACAGATAGAAAATAACCACACGGAAATTACTTGACAAAAAATAAACACCTCAACATTGAAATTGCAACACCAAAAAGGGCAAGCCGTAAGGTTATGCAAATCGAGGAAGTAGCAAGTGTCGCCAAGATCTGCAAATGATCACATTTTCAAGCACCTCGCTCCAATCTGGGGTATGTGGGAGGGGCATAAAATCAGATTGAAAGCAATGTTTTTTTAGCCACATGAAACCTCAAAAATTGGAGCAAGTGGCGTGGGATTATTGTGCGATGCCTCCTGTTCGATGACGTGGCAGTTATTGCCACTTGTTGTAAACGGAGAGGGACAGAATCCTTGAACTGAGAGACCTTGGTTTATCACACCGGCAGATTGCTTCGCGTCTAGGCTGAGATGTCAGCACTGTTCAACGTTGCATGTCCCGGAGGTTGGGAGAATAACAACAAAGAACAGGAATGCGAGAAAGAGGTGCGCGGAAGAAAACCTCTGCAGGGATTGGAAGAATGGCGCGTAGTAATACATTCAGTAGTGCAAGTGAAATTGGATATCACATCAAAATCCTAGGACAGCAAACAGTGTCGACATAAACCATCAGAAGACGTTTGCACGACACTGGGCTACAAGCCAGACTTCCAGCTCCAGGTGTCCCATTGACCACACGCCACCGCTCTTAAAGGCTATCATGGTGCACTGCAAGACGGCAATGGAGGTCTATCCCTTTCAGATATGTGCCCCTCTTTCGTCTCGGACGCAATGGGATTGGCTAGGAGACCATGTGGGCAATGCCATGAAGAGGTCCTCCCAAGGGAACGTCAAACCGGTCCTACTCAGAGGATTATAGTGTGGGGTGGCACATTTCTAGTCTTCATTTCAGGTACACGAACCGCTCGGTGTCACAGTCGTGGAACCAGTGGTACGGCCATTTCCCCAAAGTCTCCCAGAAGCTGTTTTTCTACAGGACAACGCCAGGCCACATGTCGCTCATGCTACTGTGAACAGCCCACGTGGCCTAAATGTGCTACCATGGCCGGCATAGTCTCCGGGCTTCTCTCCCATCGAGCACATCTGGGACTTTGGTCGGCAACTGCAAAGGGAGCGGTCAGCATCCAATCTTGATGATTTGCGTGGCCAAGTGGATTCAGTGTGACATAACATTCCTCAGACAGTCATTAATAACCTCCTTGATATCATACAAATGTGTGTATGTGTGCAAGTGCGTTTATTTCTGTGCATGGCGCTCATACTCGATACTGCATAAATCAAGTTATTTGGAATATTTGGTTTCCATTTTTTTTATATTTTGCATATCATTAAAATGTCTATTGATCCTGCGATTTCAACAAATCCAAAACTTTTCCTTCTTGGTGCTGTAATTTCAATGTTGAGGTGTGTATATAGATTGTTTCCATACCTTCAGTGTTCTGTATAATTCTTTCCACCAACACTGGATACTTTGTAATTCTCTGAGTAACCAAAAGAATACACTCCAGCACCCCCAGTCTTCTCACGATCGAAGAGTTACCTATTTTCTGTTTGACAATAGAAGGAAAAAAAACAATCAAGGCACTTCTTTACATGCTCTCATTTTGTGCAGCTTTTTATGAATGGTCTTCATGAGCTTTGTTCCAATCGACTATGATACGGAGGCCAGTCTATACTATATGCGGATGCTGCATGGCGTACATATTTTTGTTAGTTTTCTTTAAATACTAAATACTCAATTAAGAGGTATACTAAATACTCACTGTCTTGTTGACCACAAAACACGTTTAAAATTATGCTCTTTTTTGTATCCAACATATTCCTAGTTTGCCGTTGTGAACACTTATATTATTATTAAATACATTAGATTGGAGCATGGATGTGTCGGACATCAATTTCATCAAGATGCAGCAAGAGGGAGCTCCGAGTTACATGTAATACAAATAACTCTTTGGGGCTGATTGATGGTCTTATTCAATGGGTTTGCGAATATCCTATTAGTGAGGTCTGAGCTAATGGGGGAGGGGGTTGTGCATTAAACCGACAGCCTATTTATCTCAATGAGAACTGCAGAATTCTTAATTTACCCTGTGTTGGTGCTGTAGGAAAAATAAACACTTGCTGCTGGTTTCCCCAAGGGAGATTCCCCAAGTTTTTGACACGTTTTTGATGCAGAAAACGCGATGGAAAAGCTGCCAAAAAACGACCGAAAATGCCTCCCATTGATTTCAATGGGAGGCGGAGGCGTTTTTTTCCCGCGAGCCGAACAAACGGCTCGCGGGAGAAAGAAGGGACACACCCTGTCTTCAGGCGTTTACGCCTCTGACCTCCCATTGACATCAATGGGAGGCAGAGAAAGCGTATTACGCTGCGTTTTTTGCCCGCGACGCTCAATGGCCGCGGGCGAAAAACGCAGTGAAAATCGGCATGCAGGCAGAGCAAAATCTGCCTCAAAATGCCTGCAAAAAAACTCAGTGTAAACCCAGCCTTAAACGCTTTCTAGAATACTGGAACTTCTCTTTTACATCATGAATCTACCTCAACACCAGTGTCCAAATACTTGAATTAGGATTTAATATATAATTTTATTTATTGTATCTCCAGTAATATAGTAAAGCGATCATAGTGCAGACCTGTGCAAAATAATAGTTTTCCCATGTAAGTTGATCGCCTATTCTACCGTCCGCAGTCCATACATCCGGCTGCACTTCCTGATGAAGGAGATAAAGCCGCCTACTAGCGCTGTAGGATCATATTACATCCTACACATCGTTTTTCTATATCTGGGTACACTCTACTCTACTTGTATTGTTCACAGTTCTAGAATATCCACAAAGAGAAGATTTTACAGAATCCAGAGTTAAAGTGGTGGTAATTGTTCCCTCCACATATATGTCATTTTACTCTAAAAAGCAAACACTTTGTCTGCATATGTAGCTCAGCTAAACAATTACGACCAACCATTCCTGCAGTTTAAGTCTGGTCCTGGATTGTGACAAAGGCAGATAACAGTGAGTGACTGCTACAATAGGCATTAATGAGAGGTCAGAAGTATTTTGTTCCTAAAAAGATGTGCTATATAAAGTGTTAACGGTTACAAGATTGGGAGGTGCAGATCTACATGAACCACAGATTCGGACACCCTCACGACAGTTATTTCTACTTGAAAGGTGGTAGACCATTAAACAGATCTGCAATGTACCTGCAAAGCTTCCATTAATAACAATACATGAGGAAAATGACGAAATATAGAACATTGCCACCGAATTTTGTCAGGTCAATGGTTAATTAAACGAACTTGAAATGGAACAGGCCATTGGAGACGGAAAGATAATAGGGGAAGGGAGTGACAACCGCTAAGCTCATAAATATATCACTAACTGCTCTGCCCAAGTTAGAGAGAAGAAAGAACTTTGTGGTACGTGTTAACCAGTCGATATATGCATAGTACAATACACAGACATGGTCTACAAGGCGGACGTGCTGTGGAGCTTACATGTTTGTAGGACCTGGTTTTAGAAGGTGCACATGGCATGCCTGTGTGATATTCAGTACCACCTCTGTCAAGTCTTAGATCTCACACGTCTCTTGTGCTTTTTATCATAATAATGTTTTATGAAACCTTTTACTCACTTTCATCAGGTTCTGAAATTTCTTATTTTCCCGCATAAGAAACTTGTAGTGTCCGACTGCTTTGTTGTGTTGGCTGCAGAACTCGCCATACTTATCCTTCATTCGCTCACCAGTGTCACCTGAGAACTGAGCACATAAAGCAAAAATATTAGGAAAGAATAGCAGACCAAGGCGTTCTGCACCAAAAACCATTTACACATACTGGAATTTTCCGCTACGGACTTGACAATGTGCATCATACCCATCATGATACGGATTTCATTCTTTGCAATGCAAAGGATGAAATCTGCAGCAGATACACAGCCCAATCCTCTACGTGAAGACCACCCCCTGACGTACAACGGATTCTAATATGACGAATTTCCAATGACAATTTTGGGTTGTCGTTGGTTTTACTGTATATGCTAAAGGATACAACATAATATATACGGTGTTCTCTCTATGACAACATTTAAAAAGGTAATAATTAGGAAAACTAGTACCCATGATGCCCTTATAGCATTAGAAATGACTGACATTAGAGAGCCGAGGCCTGGAACAGACAGATAGCAGCTCAGTACACACCAATATATCAGGCTGACGTATCTTGGCTTTGCTGTGAAAAGGCTAAACAATGTGGACAAAAGCCGACTTTCTATATACATTTCTTTATTGTATTCAGCCTCTCTGCTCTTCACTGATAACATGTATGACAGACATTTTTTAGTAGGAGGAGGAAACAATACATTTCTGGTGTTTGTCTATAAGTAATGTATGATAGATAGATAGATAGATAGATAGATAGATAGATAGATAGATAGATAGATAGATAGATAGATAGATAGATAGATAGATAGATATAGAGAGAGAGAGAGACTGACCCATCTAGATTTACACTAATAAGCCTTTGTTATGTTAGGTGAAGACCAGACTTTACACCAACCACAATGACAAAAACAAGGACAATACATGTGCTTTTGTGGGGATCAAGGCCTGTGGCTTTTTGCAAAAGAGGCAGTTCTAGAAAATATTCCTACTACTTAAATGGAAAACTACGATCATAGTCTAAAAAATCCTATCCACATTTACGTAACATCTAGACATAGCGGTTATCAAGATGTGCAAAAACGGCACGCCAAAATCATCAACAATGGTTGGCATAATAGAACTTGGCACATTTCCGTCACTTCTCTTATGTTGTGACTTGTTACCAATCCCAGAAGTTCTCACCTGCTGTACAAGGATGTCCCCGACCTTCTGTATGATGTAGTTCCGATCACTGCCTTCTTCTAAAGACTCTTTACGTCTCTCCTTAAATCGTGCTAGGAACTGTTCATGCAGCACTAAAAGTTCATCAACACATGGAAAGAGTTGTTGGACTTCTTTATTCCCATGCAGTTCTTCTTTCAGCGCTCGAGAGTACACTTTCAACATGATTTTCAGTGTTCGTACGTGGTGCATTTCTGTCTGCATAAGTTCTGAAAACATAAAAGAAAAAGCTAGAAACCATTATTCTGAGAGTAAATGTTTGCATCGGATTCTTCTGGACAAACGGTAGCATTTTCCTCACCATAGATGACATCCTGTCGCTTGATGACCTCTTTCTTCTGCTTTTTGGCATATGGCGGCTCTACGGCACTATTCCAAGACTCAAACTCAAATTCAACAGCATCACCTTCCAATTCAGCTCTCACAGAGGAATAAAAAACATCTGCAATATGGAGAGAATAAATTGACAAACATTAAAATTCAATTTACTAGTTAAGAAAGCTCCTAAAATCTATAGGATAAACGGATTGAGAAATAGGGACTTTGACACTTCTAGAAACTTCAGTAACAAAGCATCATAAAATCGGATTAGCGATTTTTGGTAAATTATTTATTAGATGTAGGCATCATCAATACCATAAGCTTTATTCATCTAACGACAATAACGTAGCGCTATTTCAGCCTTTGTAAAGACTCTCATGGTCTAGTTTCCAGTATTAATGATCTACCAATAATTACATGACCAATTGTGATGAATGGACAGGGTAGGGAGGATGCGGGACCAGTTCTACCATTAGCAGGAAATCAGAAGGTTGGTGATAGAACAGGCTAAACAAGCAGGTAATATTAGAACACCACTCTCAGGATTTGTTACGTGCTGCTTTTGTCTAGAACACTTACCTTCTAGAAATACAGACTCTGTGGTGGATGGAGCCAGAGAAACATTGTCGTCAGTGAATATCCTCAACTTTGTAATACTTGAGTCAAATTCATCCATTTCGGCCACTGTTGAACTGTCAAAGAATTAAAAAATGAAACTATAAATTCAAGTTCAGCATGGAGCCGCTACATAAAAGGAATCCGGTTATTAGATACCGTATATTATTGAGTTGGCTATAATGGTATGAAATAAAAATGTTTCTTCATCAGAAGAAAAGCCATATAAATGATTGTTAACATCTGCCGTATTGGAAACATCAACACTTTAAAACACACAAGACATGCGTACAACAAACCGATGAATACTGGCTGGAGCCCCAGCAGCTGCAGTATTAGGGTACGTGCACACACAAAATCAAAAACGTCTGAAAATACAGAGCTGTTTTCAAGGGAAAACCGCTCCGGATTTTCAGACGTTTTTTAAGCCACTCGCCAAACGCCCCGTCGGAACAGAACGGCGTATTTCCCATTGAAATCAATGGGCAGATGTTTGGAGGCGTTTTGCTTCCATTTTTTCAGGCGTTTTTCGAGGCGTAAATGCCCCGAAATACGCCTGAAAATACTCCCCTCACAGGAGATAGTAAAGACACAGGTCTTACCTCGTTCGGCTACCTGATGTTGCTTGTATTTCCACTCTATTTCCTCTATTGGTGACAGTCATTCCGAGCCCCCGAGCCTGTACATGAGTCCCATCAAGCCCCACGATGGCAATGCGAGGGTGATCCTTGAAAGGAGCTGTAACAGAGGCAAAGACAGAGTTGGAATAGGAGGAACTGTCATCGGGCTGCAAGTCACTCTTTGCCTTCCTGCGCAGGGCAGAGAAAATGCGAAATGTCAAGAGCTCATTCTCCAAGACAAAGTTTCTGCCCCATTTCCTTTGATAAGAGCTGTAAAGTGATATTTTAGAGGGAAAACTCTGGCAGCTATTTCCCTCATCTCTTTTGAGGTTGGCATTCCCCATGCTGCTCCCAGTCGCTGTCACCTCTAAATGCGGACTCAGTCTCAGGATTTCTAGCTTTGAAACTTTCTAGCGATTATTCTAGAAACCCCTCCTGCCGCTTAACTAACCATTATTGACTGAGCTTGCAAGGTTGGCAAAGAGACAGCTTCACCTGGTGTTTAACAGCCAATTGTATCTATGAGATAAATTACTTTAGCGGTCCTCTGTGGCAAGTGCGAACTGACAATCCAATGTGTAAGCCGCACACGTGTAAAGCTGGGGTTCATTAATACAGCCTCCTGTCAGATGTAGTCTAGTGAAATGAAAAATGGCGTGTATGCTGAAATCTGTAGACAAATATAGTCATTAACCCCTTAGTGACCAGCCTATTTCAGACCTTAATGACCAAGCAATTTTTTATGTTTTTCCATTGTTGCATTCAAAGAGCTCTAAGTTTTTTTTTTCCCCCCGTCGTCATCGGAGGGGTTAAACGGGGTGGGATCGATCCGGACTTCCATCCCGTCCGCTCGAGCAGGTCTGTTGCAAGCCCTCAGCTACCTTTGGTAGCGGAGAGCAGGGAGGTTTTACTTCTCCCGGCGGCAGTGCTTTATTCTGATGCAGCACCGTAAAAAGGCTAATGAATCAGAGTAAAGCCCGTTAGTGACCCCTGTAAAAACACCTATGGGCGGTCACTAACTGGTTAATATACGTAAAAAATACAAATCTCATCACCGATTGTTACAAACAAAAAACACCATGCGACGCTATTAACACTATCAATGTGTGTGCTCGTGGAAAGTGTTTTATAGGTTTTACATTTTTAGCCTCCAGCACAGCGTTGTGTCATTAAAACATTGCCCAATTTTGTGCTGTTATTTTTTCATTTCCACTGCACCCCAGCTTTGTTAGGGTTTCCTTCCTGTTCTCCCCCTATCCTATTTGACTGACAATTATTGGAAAATGTAAAAAAACTGACTTATCTTGTTAAATATGATCCACAAACTCCAATAAATGAAAGCAAAGATTAATAAATACCAAGGATGTGAGGAGATGACACGGCAAGGTTTTTTTTTATAAAGGTGAATCACAGGTGTCCAAATACATGACACATAAGGACACTGGACAGGAGAGACAGACCCAAGATAAATAATTGCTATACTGAAGAGTCATTGGGTATCTCACAACGCAGACAGCATCCACAGAGAGGGAAAAGAGAAAAATTCAAAAGGGAGGTAACACCAAATATTGATTTGATTTAGATTTCTCTTGACTAATTCTCAGCAAAAAGTCTCGCTCTACACACTTCAGAATTCATCCTGCTTCTTCTCTCCGCAGTCATATCATCAATAAACACCAGTGACCTAGTTCTATTGGCAGCCATGCATGCCCCCGACATAGAACTGCCTTTACTAGGTTTCCAATATGACGTGATTTGCTTCGCGTCATTCCATACTGCTCTCTTCCCATCATTCTGGTACAAGTTGATCTTGGTATCATATTTCCAAACAAATCTTATTCCAATACTGGGCAGCTTTTCTTTTTTTTTTTTTAGATGTTTTGGACCGAACCAAAGTCTAATTGACTTCTTTTTTTGAGTGTTACATGCATGGAGGCATCTTTTGATTGCAGACTAAGGGCTTATTTAGACAAACGTGATATACGTCCGTGCAACGCGCGTGATTTTCACGCGCCTCGCACGGACCTATGTTAGTCTATGGGGCCGTGCAGACTGTCCGTGAGTATCACGCAGCGTGAGTCCGCTGCGTAAAACTCACGACATGTCCGTTATTTGTGCGTTGTTCGCGCATGACGCACCCATTGAAGTCAATGACAATCACGTGCAGCACACGGAAGCACCTGCCAACACTGCCAAAAGTACCAATACCTGGTTTAATAACCTCAGTATCACTGTGCTTGATTGCCAGACCTAACCATGCAGACGAGCTGAAGGCCGCTATCAAAGCAACCTTCCATAACACCTCCGCAGTGCCACAGGCTGACCGCCTCCATGCCACGCCGCATTGATGCAGTAATTCATGCAAGAGGAGCCCCGACCAAGTATTGAGGGCATATACTGTATATACTTTTCAGTAGGCCAACATTTCGGTATTAAAAAACATTTCTGAAATTGGGCTCACATAATATTCTAAATTTCCTGAGACACAAAATTTTGGGTTTTCATTAACTGTGAGGGTATGTTCACACGGCTTATTTTCGGTCCGTAAACGTTCAAAAAAAATCGGAAGCAGAACGCCTCCAAAACATCTGCCCATTGATTTCAATGGGTAAAACTGCATTCTTGTGACGGGGCATTCTTTTACGCGGCCGTTTTAAAAAAAGGGCCGCGAAAAAGTGCATATCACTTGTTGAGCTGTTTTCGGAGCTGTTTTTCATGGACTCTTAAACGTCTGCTTAAAAAACGTCTGAAAATGAGGAGCGGTTTCCCCTTGAAAACAGCTACGTGTTTTAAGAGGTTTTTGATTTTGTGTGTGCACATACCCTTAGCCATGACCATCAACATTAAAAGGAAAAACCGCTGGAAATAGATCAGTGTGTGTGTGTGTAATGAATCTATATAATATATGAGTTTCACTTTTTGAATTGAATTACTGAAATTAACTTTTTGATGATATTTTAATTCATTGAGAAGTATATTGGAGAACTGTATAACTATTTATCATACAAATAATAACATTTATTTGCTGAACGGAGATCACCATTATAACGAAGTTCAGGTACTTTTGTCTCATGTTGCTGCAGAGGAACTATTTTTATATAGATAAATATTACTGCTAAAAAGTAGACCAACCATCTTGTGTAAACATGAAACTAATAAGGCCTCATTCACACGAGCGTGTCCGATTTGCGTGCACAAAAAAGGGCCGTCTTTCAAGTATATGACTGTCCGTGTTGCGCCAGTGTGGGTTCCTTTTGACATCAGTTTTTCTCGTGTTTTTTAGTGATTTAAGGCGGCCACTAACGACATACGACATCGGAATAAACAGTGCAGGGAGCAGCCAAATCTCCATTCTCAGCTACCAGCTGACAGCAGGGAGCAGCCCTGTTTTAAGAGACGAGATCGATATCAATATCTTGCTCATTTAATCCCTCAGATGCAGCGCTCAATAGCAAGTGCCACATCCGAGTGGTTTTGGAGGGAGTGAGGGAGCTCCCTCTCTCACCCCACCGGCACTCTGCGCAAGATCGCAGGATGTCAGTTTCTTCTATGGCAGCCGGGGGACCTAATAAAGGCCCCCAGATCTGCTATCTAAGCTTACATTATATAACCCGCCTGGTGAATGCCGTAAAAAATAAAATACAATGCAAAAATTGCTGTTTTCTGTGAATCCTGCCTTTAAAAAAAATGTGATAAAAAGTGATCAAAAAGTCGTCCCGCAAAAAAAAAAGAAAAATCCCATATACAGCTGCATCGGCAGAAAAAATAAAAAAGTTATGCCTCTTGAAATATGGAGACACAAAAACAAATAATTTTGAAAAAGTGTTTTTGTTTACACAAAAGTAATAAAATATACAAAATCTATATAAATTTGGTATCGTTGCAATCGTAACAACCCGCTGAACGAAGTTAGTGTTATTTATACCGCACGGTAAACGGCGTAAATTTCAGATCCCCAAAAAAAGTGTGTGTGAAATAATTTTTTTCTATTCCCCCCCCAAAAAAGTTAATCAATAAAATCTATGTACCCCAAAATGGTGCTCTTAAAAAATACAAGTGGTCCTGCAAAAAACACCTTATACAGCTATGTCGACACAAAAATAAAAAGTTTTAGCTCTTTGAAGGATGATGGAAAACCTTAAAAAAAAATAGCTTGGTAATGAAGGCCTAAAATAGGCTGCCACTAAGGGGTTAAAAATATCAAAATGACCAAAAGGAAACATACGTATTCAAAACACACCTATAGGTAGCTGGATATACAGGTAGAAATATGGGTATTTTATTACCTTGCTGATAGGACACGGATGTTACAATCTTGTGGGAGCTGTCCTTCTGCAGAGGAAATAAGGGGTTGTAGTGTAAGTTTTTACAATCCTATGAAATATAAAAGTACTGTACATCTGTCACACTTCAAGAAACAAAAATCACATTTTCTATCACCTCTCTCAATATGTAGTACAATATCAGCCACTGGTATACGTAGTGAAATACAAGTATAATGCTGTACTGTATATAAACGCAATATATATTGAATTTCCTGCTAGATTATCGATGTAGATAGAGGAGGTGTGCGATTGTGAGTGCAATATACGTATCACAACCTATGCCAGGCAGCACACAAGCACCATCAGCCATTATGTGGCACTTAAGTGTTTTTCTCCATTGACTTCAACTGCGAAAACCCATAGAAACCGTTCCAAGAATATTTTCCTAGAACAGATTCCTATTGTAAGACCATATGTGGCTATGCCAATTATTTATTTCTTTGTTTGCACTGCTGTTTTCTGTCCAATATGAAAATACCTGTGGTAGAGTGCTACAAATATAGATTGACCGAAGCGTTTACATAAAAGGAGTAGAAGCGCTTTATCCCACACCATGCACATTACGTGTGGATTTGCTGCGGCATTTACCTGCAAGCCACAGCAAAATAAATGAGATTTCAATACATATTTCCCACACGTAAATTGACCAGCGGTGCAGATTTTAAAATCTGTAGCATGTCATTTCATCTTGCATTTCCGTCTCACAATTGTGTCTGACAAGTTTATGGAAAAAAAAAAAAAAACATACCAAAATCCGCAGCATAAAAAGCTGTACCCGTTTCCACATTAAAATGTAAAAACTATACCAAAAAGGGCATAAAAAACGCAAAATTAAGTGCAAATTTTTCTGCATCAAATTACGCAATGCGTGCATGTAGCCTAAGGCTACTAAAACGTTATCAGGGGAGATTGTAAAGTAACTATTTGCAGTGAAGACTAAAAAGTACACCTTTTTTTTTTCCAACACTATTTGGGAAATGTGATTATGTGTCATTATAGTTAACCATATAGAAAAGTGGGTATAGGAATCATTATTGACCAGATAAAGCATACGCTACCAAACTTTGGTACATAATAGAATTGTAGAATTATATACAAATCTCAGGAAGTCATGGAAAGTGGCCAACCAGCCTAGCACTGAAATGTTAATTGTTCAGGGAATAGCAGAAGTTGGCAATCCTTATTATTATCCGATGCCATCCAATGTACTGATGCCCAGGTATTCAGAAAGGAGGGATGTCTATAGAGCTATGAGGTATACCAAGATCACGGTCAAAATGACCTGCTTAATAGTTTCACTGGCGTGCAAACTACGCTAGCTACATGGTCGCACGCGTGTCGGGGGAGAAGCCGGATAAAAAAAATCTAAGCCTCTCCCATTGGGTGGCATCCTAGAGGCAGGGCTTCAATCCAAGTCGTGAACGTCATCCTGACATCCTGGTTGGAGCAGCCTCAACATACTAGATAACCAATCCCTGTTCAGGAACAATCTGGCGTCCCTGGTTACAAGAGGAACTCCAGGCGGCTTATCAACCTCACAGTTTTCCTAATTAACACCACAGAGAAAGAATCTTTTTTTTACATTTTTTTACATTTTAGATATTTTTGTTTTTCTGTACATGATTATGAGGGAAACCATCTTGGCCGAGCTGCTGAATATGGCATTCAGAAATATACTTTACATCATCCACATGGCTCATAGGAACCGGTGAACAGTAGAGAACCCATTGACGTCTATGGGAGAGTTTTCTCTTGGGTCTTGTGTTACCTATATATAGAGGTTACCTTTCATTGTAATCCCACCTAGGAGGATAATGAGATGACTGCTGAGAAGTGATCTCTACAAAACAGGAAGTGTCAGTCTATTATGCGGCTCAGTGGCCAGAGTGAAAACTGCAAGATTTTAGGATTATTTTTAATACACACAGTGGCATAAAAAAACAAAAAAAAAATTATCCCCAAAAATTCTTTAAATCAAGTTTTTATGTGAAACATTTTTAAACAGGTCATTTTCTGGTGCACATTCCCATTAAAAGCAGAATTTCCCCCTATAGTTACCAATTTATGTAATGTCCTGGGCAAATGCTTTGAGACTGACAAAAAATGTTGGTTTTCACAAAGTTTGCTGCTTCAGTGTTTTTAGATTTATTAGTGAGATGTTCTATGGTATACTGAAGTACAATCAAAAGCATTTCATAAGTTTTTAAAATTGTATTGGCAAATACATCAAGTTTATGCAAAAACTTAATATTTACAGTGTTGATCCTTCTTTTTCAAGACATTTGCAATTCGCCCTGGCATGCTAGATATCGGCTTCTGGGCCAAATCCTGACTGATGCCAGCCCATTCTTGCCTAATCAGTGCTTGGAGGTAATCACAATTTCTGTGTTTTTGTTTGTCCACCTCTTTTTGAGGATTGACCACAGGTTTTCAATGGGATTGAGATCTGGGTAGTTTTCTGTTCATGGATCCAATGTTTTGTTCACGAGTCACTTAGTTATCACTTTTGCCTTGTGACATGGTGCTCCATCATGCTGGAAAATGCATTGTTCACCACCAAATTGCTCCTGGATTGTTGGGAGAAGGTGCTCTTGGGGCATGTTTACATACTATTCTTTATTCATGGCAGTGTTCTTAGGCAGAATTGTGAGTGGGCCCACTACCTTGGATGAAAAGCAACCCCACACATGAAGGGTCACAGGGTGCTTTACTGTCAGCATGACACAGGACTCATGACAGCGATCACCTTTTCTTCTCCAGACAATCATTCTTACAGATGTCCCAAACAGTCTGAAGGGGCTTCATCAGAGAAAATAACTTTACCCCAGTCCTCTGCAGTCCAATCCCTGCAGAACATCAGTCTGTCCTTGTTGTTTTTCTTGGAGAGAAGTGGCTTCTTTGCTGTCCTTCCTGACACCGGGCCAGTCTCCAAAAGCCTTCGCTTCACTGTGCGTGCAGAGACACTGACACCTGCCTGCTGCTATTCCTGAGCAAGCTCTGCACTGGTGTTTAACCGAACATAGCCGAATCCTCTTTAGGAGACGGTCCTGTGACTTACTGGACTTTCCTGGGCGCCCTGAAGTCTTCTTCACAGCAACTGAACCCCTCTCCTTTAAAGAGGCTCTGTCACCAGATTTTGCAACCCCTATCTGCTATTGCAGCAGATCGGCGCTGCAATGTAGATTACAGTAACGTTTTTATTTTTAAAAAACGAGCATTTTTGGCCAAGTTATGACCATTTTTGTAGTTATGCAAATGAGGCTTGCAAAAGTCCAAGTGGGTGTGTTTAAAAGTAAAAGTACAACTGGGCGTGTATTATGTGCGTACATCGGGGCGTTTTTAATACTTTTACTAGCTGGGCGTTCTGATGAGAAGTATCATCCACTTCTCTTCAGAACGCCCAGCTTCTGCCAGATCACGCTGTGACGTCACTCACAGGTCCTGCATCGTGTCAGACGAGCGAGGACACATCGGCACCAGAGGCTACAGTTGATTCTGCAGCAGCATCAGCGTTTGCAGGTAAGTAGCTACATCGACTTACCTGCTAACGCCGATGCTGCTGCAGAATCAACTGTAGCCTCTGGTGCCGATGTGGCCGACACGATGCAGGACCTGTGAGTGACGACACAGCGTGATCTCTCGAGAACACGGCTGTGTCTGCACTGCCAGAAGCTGGGCGTTCTGAAGAGAAGTGGATGATACTTCTCATCAGAACGCCCAGCTAGTAAAAGTATTAAAAACGCCCCGATGTACGCACATAATACACGCCCACTTGGACTTTTACTTTTCAACACACCCACTTGGACTTTTGCAAGCCTCATTTGCATAAATATAAAAACGGTCATAACTTGGCCAAAAATGCTTGTTTTTTAAAAATAAAAACGTTACTGTAATCTACATTGCAGCGCCGATCTGCTGCAATAGCAGATAGGGGTTGCAAAATCTGGTGACAGAGCCTCTTTAAGTCCTTGATGATCCGATAAATGGTTGATTTAGGGGCAATCTTACAAGCAGCAAAGTCCTTGCCTGTAAAGCCCTTTTGATGAAAAGCAATGACGACTGCACAGGTTTCCTTACAGCTAACCATGGTTAACAGAAGACGACAATGATTTTAAAGCAGCATCCCCTTTTAAAACAACCAGTCTGCTCTTATAATTCAATCAGTATAATGGAGTGATATCAGCTGCCTTGTCCTCGTTCACACTTTCTCCTGAGCGAACGAGAAGATTACTGAGCTTAGGTTAGCAGGTCATTTTGTGGCAGGGCTGAAATGCAGTGGAAATGTTTTTTTTGTTAAGTTCATTTCTATGGCAAGGAATCACTTCGCAATTAACCCCTTAACACAACTGTACGTCATGGTTTGCCCTGTATTAAGGCAACATGAAGTACAGTTACGTCATGGTGCTTTTCTGTCACCACGTCAAAAGACATGGTGACAGAACAGTGACATCAGCTATCACAGACAGCCGATAGTCACTGTGACTCGTCGGGGGAACAATCGCGGCGCCGCCAGCGACCGCTGTTATTGGTCAGTCAGTCAGTAGTGACTGACCAATCACAGTATTGCAGCATGGTTACAGGGCTAAAAAAGAGCCGAGTAGCCACGCTAGCCGATCGGCTGTTGGCAACAGGAGGCCAAACAATGGCCACGTCTGCCAAGTACGGCGGCCTGTTGGGCCTTGCCCAGAGGCTGGGCTTAAAAGGCTTCCGGTCACAGATGAACGATTGCGGCCGTCTCAGAAGCTGAGCCATCAGCCGAAGGGTGTCAGCTATATGGAACAGCTGACATCCTGCTGTAACGGCAGGGAACGGCGCTAGTTCCGCCCCCTGCCATTAGCACCTTAGATGCCGCGATCAAAAGCGATCGCGGCATCTTAGTGGTTTCCAGGAGATCGGCTATGGGAAACGGAGGCCAACAGCGGCTTCCTGGTCGCCACGTACGGAAGCCTAATAGGCCCCGCCCTGAGGCGGAGCCTAATAGGCTTGCTGTCAGTGAATAGCTGACAGCTCTAATGCATTGCATTACGTGGGTAGTGCAATGTATTAGAATAAAGAGGAGAGGTGCAGGTTTTCAAATCTCCTAGTGGGACAAAGAAAAAGTTATAAAAAAGTTCAGCTAAAGTGTAAAAATGTAAGTTCTAAGTTACAAAATTCCTTTTTTCCTATAAGTGTTTTATTATAGGAAAAAAAAATGACACATATTTGGTATCACCGCGTTCGTAACAACCCAAACTATTATTTTATTTTTTGGTCACCATCTCTTCTAAAGTATAGAATAAGAAGTGATCAAAAAGTCGCACGTACCCCAAAATAGTACCAATAAAAACTACAACCCGTCCCGCAAAAAACAAGTCATTACACAGCCTTGTCAACACAAAAAAAAAAAAAAAAAAGTTATGGCTCTCAGAATATGGGAACACAAAAAATAAAGGGATCTTTTAAGTGAAAACGCTGCAAACAATATACATATAGTATCGCCGTAATCATATCGACCCGCAGAATAAAGTAAAATTTAATTTATAGCGCACGATGAACACTAAAAAAAAATTCAGAGTTGCTTTTTCGTCACCTTGCTTGCCAAAAAAATTGAATAAAAAGGTGATCGAATTTTTTTTTTTAAAAATCACATGTACCCCAAAATGGTACCAATGAAAATTACAGATTGTCACGCAACAAATAAGCCCTCACACAGCTCCGGTAGAGAAAAAATAAAAAAATTCTGGCTCTCAGAATATGGCGACGAAAAATATGCAGTGTGTTCCAAAAGCGGATAACATTGGGTACCATTTATCAGTGCGACACTGGCCACACATCTTTGAATTATTTATTTACCCCAATATACCCTCTTATTGTGCCCTGATGTATCCCACACAGATTACATATGCCCCCACATTATAAACTGAAATACCAGTAAAACCCAAAACTGAACTACTGCCACACAAAATCTGCACTCCAAAAGTCAAATTACGCTCCCTCCATTCTGAACATTACAGCGTGCCCAAAAACACCAGTTTACTTCCACATATATGACATTGCCATACCCGGGAGAATTGGCTTAACAGTTGATGAGATATTTGTCTTCAGTGGCACAAACTGGGCACAACATATTATGCACTAAATTGGCATATCAGTTGAAAATTGTAATTTTCACTTTGCACCATCCACTGGGCACTAATTTCTAATGTAGAATCACCTGTGGGGTCAAAATGCTCACTACACCCCTTAAAATGCCCTAGGGGGTGTAGTTTCCAATATGGGGGTCACTACTTGGGGGTTTGTTTTACTATTTGACTTCAGTGCCTGGCAATTGTGGGCCAATGCTGTGAAAAAAAAAATCACAAAAATAAACCTCAAATGCGCATGGTGCTCTTCACTTCTGAGCCCTGTCTTGTCCAAGGTAATGATAAATGCCTTGAAGGGTGCAGTTTCCAAAATGGGGTCACTTCTTGAGGCTTCCACTGTACTCTGGTACCTCAGGGGTTTTGCATATGCGACATGGTGGCCAAAAACCAATACAGCAAAATCTGCATGCCAAATAGTGCTCCTACCATTCTGAGCCCTGCCGTGTGTCCAAACAGCAGTTTATGACCTCATGTGGGGTATTGCCGTAATCAGGAGAAATTGCTTTACAAATGTTGGGGTGCTTTTTCTCCAGTATCAATTGTGAAAATGAAGCCATTCTACAATTTAGTGGAACAAAACGTAGATTTTCATTTTCACAGCCTAATTCCAATAAATTCTGCAAAAGACCTGTGGGGTCTAAATGCTCACTATACCCCTAGATAGATTCCTTGAGGGGTGTAGTTTCCCAAATGGGGTCAGTTTTGGGGGGTTTGCACTGTTTTGGCCTCTTATTGGCTTTTCAAATGAAACATAGCACCTGAAAATCAAGCAAGATTTGAGCTCCAAAAGCCAAATGGCGCTCCTTCCCTTCTGAGCCCTGCCGTGGGTCCAAACAGCAGTTTATTACCACATATGGGGTATTGCCGTACTCAGAAGAGTTTGCTTTACAAACGTTGAGGTACCGTTTCTTCTTTATCTATTGTGAAAATTCTGAGCTAAAACGAAATTTTATTCGAAAAAAAAATGTAGATTTTCATTGTCACAGCATAATTTACACTAAATTCAGCAAAATACCTGTGGGGTCAAAATGCTCACTATACCCCTTAATAATTTCCTTGAGGGGTGTAGTTTGCCAAATGGTGTCTTTTTTGGGGTGTTTTCTTTGTTTTAGCACCAGAAGACCTCTTCAAACTCGACATGGTGCCTAAAATATATTCTAACAAAAATAAGGCCCCAATATCCACTAGGTGCTCCTTTGCTTCTGAGGCCGGTGTTTCCGTCCATTAGGACACTAGGGCCACATGTGTGATTTTTCTAAAAACTGCAGAATCTGGGCAATAAATATTGAGTAGCGTTTCTCTGGTAAAACCTTCTGTGTTACAAAAAAAAAAAAAGGATTAAAACTGATTTTCTGAAAAAAAAAAAAAAAAACGTTTCTAAATTTCACCTTTAATTTGCTTTCATTCTTGTTAAACGCCTAAAGGGTTAAGAAACTTTCTAAATGCTGTTTTGAATACTTTAATTTTACAGTTTTTAAAATGGGGTGATTTATAGGGTGTTTATAGTATATAAGGCCCTCAACCAGTTCAGAACGAAACAGGTCCCTAAATTAAGGCTTTTGAAATTTTCTTGGAAATATGAGAAATTTCTGCTAAAGTTCTAAGCCTTGTAACGTCCTAAAAAAATATAAGGACGTTGAAAAAACAATGCAAACAAACTAGACATGTGGGAAATGTGAAATAGTAGCTATTTTGTGTGGTATCACTATCTGTCTTACAAGCAGATACATTTAAATGAAAAAAAATTCTATTTTTTGCAATTTTTGTAAACATTTTGGTGCTTTTTCATAAAACAAACACAATGTGTGGACCAAATTTTACCACTAAGTTAAAGTCCAATGTGTCACGAGAAAACAAATCTCAATCATTTGAAAAAATAAAAGCATTTCAAAGTTATTACCACTTCAAGTGATACATGTCAGATTTGAAAAAAATGGTCTGGTCCTTAAGGCCAAAACAGGCTTAGACACTAAGGGGTTAATTACAATTCATCTCATCACTTTTCATAACAGTCTAGAGTTAATGCAAATTACCACTATAAAAACCTGAAGCAGCTAACTTTGTGAAAACCAAAATTTGTGTCGGTCTCAAAACTTTTGGCCAGGACTGTAAAAGGCTAAAATGCAAGCGAGACATACTTCACATATGGCAAAAAAGAGAAAGGTCCAGCGATGTGTGGTATAAGTGGGGGAAACTCCGTTTCCACTTTATTGAAGATAATACACCAACATACAAAGAGATCCGACAGAATGACGGATAACACCAGGAGAGTATTCTCCTGGTGTTATCCGTCATTCTGTCGGATCTCTTTGTATGTTGGTGTATTATCTTCAATAAAGTGGAAACGGAGTTTCCCCCACTTATACCACACATCGCTGGACCTTTCTCTTTTTTGCCATTGTTTCTTGCCGTGAGCCGTCGCGGTTGATCCGGGCGATATCGAGCACAGGAGTGTGAAGCTGGTGAGCTGGAGGTTTCCTCCCATCCCTTTTTCCCTGTTACAATTAATACTTCACATATGTTCGCTACAAAGTACTGAAAAGCATATACGTTAGAAAAATGAGGGATTAGACTGACACAAATATGAATGGAGCAGAGGGGGAAATTACCTGGCACAGTGCGAAGTTCA
The DNA here is from genome assembly GCF_050947455.1 of Rhinoderma darwinii. NCBI lineage: Eukaryota > Metazoa > Chordata > Amphibia > Anura > Rhinodermatidae > Rhinoderma > Rhinoderma darwinii. The sequence continues at coordinate 243,743,152 of NC_134687.1, read as the reverse complement.
GGGAGCTTGACGTATTAAGCTACATGCAACACTGGTTTTTAACTGAAGTTTATTCCCATATAATAACTCTCAGATCTTTCAGACAAAATTAGATTTCATGGGACAAGAAGCATGCAATATGTGCACAGTAAATATGCCATAAAAAAAAGTCCTGCACATGTAACTCTCTGCCACTGCTTATAGAATTATAAACATCTAAAAAAAAATTAAAACTGTTACCTTTGATTTGCTGGTGCATTCAGGTAGTAATGTCTTGCAATTTTTATGGACATTTACAGCACAATCTGTGGAAAATATTTTAAGAAATGGGAATTAAAATTGCACTGTTTGGAGAAAGTGAAAGACAACAAGAGCACATTTATGCATATAAGAAAGCGATCATGTGTTAGCCATTCAGCTTGCGAGATGAGAAAGCTAGCATGTGCTAGCAGCAGGTCAGCATGCGTGGGAAAACGCTGTAAGCAAATAGAAGAAGGGTAAAAACCATGCACAGGTATCCAAAAAGTACAAGAAGGACTAATACTACCAAGAATCATAATTAAAACCACTAGATTATAAGCACTTAGAGAAGTTTATAACTTTTGTGAGAATATGAGTGTGTATGTAAGGCCCTGTTTACATGGTGCTATGGCCCTTTATTTGACGTATACACCAATAAAGGCTCCTGAAGTATACTTCCGATGGAAGGCTGGGACATTGATCATTCATAGGCTCCTATTGTAAAAAATGTATACCACACAGTACACCGGTGTATGGAATAGCGTAGTCTACTATGCTATTTTATGCCTTTAAGGTATAATGGCCTAACGGATGCCCAAAATACACCACTTGACCTCTGTCATGTTAATGAAGCCCTATGGATACGAATTAAGCTCTATAGGTGTATTCACACGGCCGCTTTTTTAACGGCCCGTGAATATGGACCATCAAAAAAAATAGAACGTTCTATTTTTGGCCGTTTTCACAGCTCGACAGCCCCCATACAGGTCAATAGATCAGTTTTTAAACATCCGTTTTTCAGAAATCAATCCTTGTGCCGGCCGATAAAAAATGATCCTGGCCTTCACAAGAGAACTCGCCGGGCACAGCGCTGCTTTAAGCGCGGAACCTGGGAAAGCCCTTGACATCACGGTCCATATATGGACAGTGATGTCAGGGCTTTCAACTATGCAGTCCCCAGAAAGAGCATTGCAAGCTCTCTGGTCAGGGACTCCTGACTTGGGAAAGTCCTTTGAAGTCACTCTCCATATATTGACAGTGATGTCAGGGGCTCCTCCAGGTCTGAATACCCGGCCAGAGCATCAGCAACGCTCTGGCAGGGGATTCCGCTCCTAGAGGCAGCTGAAATGGCGCTATCTACAAGGTGGGGTGTGTGTGGCGCTATCTAGAGGAGACACTGTGTTTGGCACTATGTAGGCACAGGCTCATTATATATGGGCACTGGCACAGTCTACAGGGGCTTTGCAGCACTATATACATGGAAACTGTGGTGTTTTTAGGGGTTTGGGACCAAAAAAACAACAAAACACCTTGACAAATGCAATCCAGACTTTTTTTTTCTTCGCCCATGAAAAATGGATGCCAAACGGCCATTAAAATCTATCAGACGGACTTGAAATGGATGAAAATTTGTAGAGACACTCTTGCACAACGGTCATGACGGCAGTTGATCAGTTTTTAATGGCCATTTTATTCCAGTCGTGTGAATATAGCCGAATGTGAAATGTGCCTGAATTACACAAGATTGAGGAACTAAAATTATGCTTTTATTGAACTGCCATTCATTGCAAAGTACAGAAAGATGGAGATAAGATCAGAACTGATCAGTTTGCATTGAACATCATGTGATAAAATATAAGCCAAGTCAGACAAACACACAGAGGCATTTCTTAAAGGAGAGCTAAAGGTGTTTTCCCATCTTGGACATTTATGGCATAGCCACAGGATATGCCATAAAAGTCTGATAGGTGCGGATCTCAGAGGTGGGACACGCATCTATCCCTAGAACGGAACTCCGTTCTAGCTTACTCCGCTCCCGCTGCCTCCTGGCCACATCCTGGATAGGTGGTCAGGAGCTACGGAAACAGCCGTGCTCACTGAGCTATGACTGTTTCTGTAACTACCATAGAAGTGAATGGAAGTTCCAGAACCAGCGTAGCACGTCGAGCTACTCTGCTTCCGTAGCTACCGAGTTCCGGAAACACTGTAGCTCGCCGGGCGACGCTGTGTCCGTAACTCCTAACCAGGAAGTGGCAGAGGAGCAGAGTAAGCTAGAACAAGGTTTAGGGGGCCCCGTTCTAAACAAGTGCGGGTCTTAGAGGTGGGACCCGCATCTATTGGACATTTATGGCATATCCTGTGGATATGCCATAAACATCCAAGATGGGAAAACCCCTTTTAACATTTGGTATGTTAGGAAATTGGATCTATCGCTCTGACATGTCTGTTTTAGCAAACCCTTTATTCTCCCAAAGTCTGAAACCTCATGCCTTAGGGTCCTTTTTCACGGGCCAATATGGGCCGTCATAATGAGCGCTAACAAAATAGCTTGTTGATCGGCACTCGTTTGCGCCTTTCAAAAGGAGCAATCATTGGTTATGTATGGGGACGAGAGATCGTTACTACAATCGCTCGTAGCCATACATTTCCATCACGTCGGCAACACATCTCCCTGTAGTGCTGCCGACCATTGTTTGGCCACATAAGCAAGTTGATTAGTCGAAAAACTAGCATTTTCCCGTTCATCGGCTAATCGTTGCCCTGTTTACACTAGGCAATGATCGGGAATGAGCGTTCATATGGACGCTCATTTGCCAGGTTATTGGCCCGAGTAATAAGGCCTTTAGAATTGTGCCATTTTTCTGTTATTCCTCCTGGAAAAGTTGTCAATTTATTCCTTTTGAACATGGAAGCTCCGATTTCTTACCAGAAGAAGCATCTGGATAAGAAACCAAAAAGTCGAATATTTTCTTCTGATCCTCATATCTTTCAATAGGATACAGTTCTATGGACATTTTTTGTTTCTATAAAATCAACCATCACTATCCACCAAAGAACTGCAGGGAGTTTTGTTGCATCAAATATTTGGGGTGTTCCTCAATTACCTTACAACCATGAGATTTATCGGAGCAACCTTAGATGTGGTTTTGAAAGGGTTGTGGACGACACACCTGCAGCTGAGCTTTAAAACGTCTGTTCTAGCTTCTATTGGGGTGAAGCTTGCTAGTTTGTTAATGTTTCCCTGCAGTCCCTGCTGCGCGGAGCATTGATCACAAACTAACACGGTGGAGAGATATTGATCTGAACACAATTGGAGCCTGCTGCTTGACCTGCACTTTCACATACCACTTATATATAAGACCTAATTATCTCCAAACAAAGTCCACATTTCCAGCAGCTGCCTGAAAACTCCCTCCTGCTAATACCAGGAAGTTTTACCCAAGAAAAAAGAAAACGTTTCCCTAGTCTGTAAATTTTCCATTTAGCAAAACACTTTATATAACTGGAGCTGAAATTATGGTTATGTAAACCACACAACTCACAGGGAAAAGTTGCAATGCAATTAAACTTCTATTCCATTTAGGGTGCATTGTCGCAATAGCCGGCCTAAACATATTAGACGACCGAGAAGACCAATTTAGTCAATTTTCAGCAAACTGCCGACACCTTTTTGGGACAGGAGAGTGAAATGTTGACCGAAAGCAGAGCTCTGTGAATTTAATGTGATGAATATTTTTCTGTTTTTGTCAGATACTGTCCTTGGCAATACTTGCAAACAACCATGTGCAACATAGATACCTATAAGGGTATGCTCACACAAAAGCGTTTGATAAACGTTTAGAAATCGCAAAAAAAAAAAAAAAAACTAACTGTTTTACCCCTTTTTTTTCAATGTGGTAATTTGACAGGTCAAACATTTTATATGATTCACCTATAAAAACTGTGCACCCAATTACTGAATGACAAAAGCGCAGCAAATCGTGGTAAAACTGTATTAATTTTTTCAGATGCCGTTTTTAACCCGACCTCAAACGCTACAAGTGAATAGACCCGAACAGGACACAAAACAAGGCACAGTTCAATCTGTTGCTTAAATGGCTTATTTGTCCAGAACAAGCACCTTCACAGATGAAGGGTAAAGTTCACACAAAGCGTAAATACTGCGGATTTTCTGCAATAGATTTAGTTGCGGAAAATCCGCAGCATAATACAGTAGCAGCACAGTGGATGATATTGGAACAAATCTCATCCACACGCTGCGTATATAAGCGGAAAAGACGCTCAGAGATTGACCACTGGTGCGGCTTTGTAATCCATCGCATAAACAATTGCATTATCGCTGCTTTTTAAAATTAATGGGGAGGTAAAACCCGCAACAAATAGCAGCTGTGGTTTTTCTTGCAGCAGAAAAGCTGCAATTCTGCCGCAAAAATCGTAACTGAAAAAAAAAAAAAAAGAAAAGAACACACCCAAACTGCTAACAAAACGGTTGTCTGACATCCCTAGTAAAATTAAGGCCCAAACTAGGCTGCGTCTGTGCACACTGCCGTATTAGGAGTCCATGAGGGAGCTGTATATTTAGTGCCAAGGATGGGATTGGATCCAGTCATGAGATCAAGAAAGCCTTCCTCAAAGAAAGCGGTGGGGTTGAGACATGAACATCACTAATATTACGGAACACACACAAGTCCCGTTTTCAGATGAAAGTAAATTTAGCATTTCATTTGGAAATCAAGGTCCCAGAGTCTGGAGGAAGAGTGGAGAGGCGTCAGTTCAAGTTGCTTGCGGTCCAGTGTGAAGTTTCCACAGTCAGTGATGGTTTGGGGGGCCATGTCATCTGCTGGTGTTGGTCCACTGTGTTATATGAAGTCCAGAGTCAGCGCAGCCGTCTACCAGGACATTTTGGAGCACTTCATGCTTCCCTCTGCTGACATTATTTATGGAGATGCTGATTTCATTTTCCAGCAGGACTTGGCACCTGCCCACACTGCCAAAAGTACCAATACCTGGTTTAATAACCCCAGTATCGCTGTGCTTGATTGGCCAGCAAACTCGCCTGACCTAAACCCTATAGAGAATCTATAGGGTATTGTCAAGAGGAAGATGACACCAGACCCAACAATGCAGACGAGCTGAAGGCTGCTATCAAAGCAACCTGGGCTTCCATAACACCTCAGCAGTGCCACAGGGTGATCGCCTCCATGCCACGCCGCATTGATGCAGTAATTCATGCAAAAGGAGCCCCAACCAAGTATTGAGGGCATATACTGTACATACTTTTCAGTAGGCCAACATTTCGGCAATTAATTTTTTTTTTTAAATTGGGCTGATTTAACCCCTTAACGACCGCCAATACGCCTTTTCAGGGCGGCCGTTAAGGGTACTTATGCCAGAGCGCAGCCTTTTCACTGCACTCTGACATAAGCCTGGCACGAGAGTCCTGTGCCGACTAAAGCGCGTGTCGCGCGGTCTAGACAGCCGGACACCTGCACTAACGGGAGGGATCGATTTCAACATTTATACCACACAGTAAACGGCATAAAATCTAAGACGTAAAAAACAAAAACAAAAGGAGTGGCGAAATGTATGGATTTTTTTCCATTACCCGGCAAAAAAGTTTAATCAATAAATTATATGTACCCCAAAATAGTGCGATTAAAAAATACAACTTGTCCCGCAAAAAACAAGACCTTCTATTATGCTTTGTTTCAAACACTAACAGAGAAGTCTGCTCTGTGACATGGCGGCCCATTTGAGCCGAGCTCAGAACTCACACGGCTGCCTATTTTTATATATATAGTCCTGGCCAAAAGTTGAGACCGACACAAATTTTGGTTTTCACAAAGTTTGCTGCTTCAGTTTTTTTAGTGCCAATTTGCATGAACTCTAAATTGTTATGAAGAGTGATCAGATGAATTGCAATTTATTGCAAAGTTATTCCTTGACGAAAATTAACTTAAAGTGGCTCTGTCACCAGATTTTCAAACCCCTATCTCGTATTGCAGATCGGCGCTGCAATGTAGATAACAGTAAAGTTTTTTTTTTCAAAAACGAGCATTTTTGGCCAAGTTATGACCATTTTTATATTTATGCAAATGAGCCTCTTATGTCCAACTGGGCGTGTATTGTGTATGTACATCTGGGCGTTTTTACTTGTTTTACTAGCTGGGCGTTGTGAATAGAAGTGTATGATGCTGACAAATCAGCATCATCCACTTCTCTTCGTTACCACCCAGCTTCTGGCAGTTCACAGACACACAGCGTGTCCTCGCTCATCTGACGCAATGAAGTTCCTGTGGGAGGAAGTGAGTGACGTCACAGCGCGATCTCGCGAGGACACGCTGTGTGTCTGTGAACTGCCAGATGCTGGGTGGTAACGAAGAGAAGTGGATGATGCTGATTCATCAGCATCATACACTTCTATTCACAACGCCCAGCTAGTAAAACAAGTAAAAACGCCCAGATGTACACACACAATACACGCCCAGTTGGACATAAGAAAGGCTCATTTGCATAAATATAAAAATGGTCATAACTTGGCCAAAAATGCTCGTTTTTGAAAAAAAACAAAAACGTTACTGTTATCTACATTGCAGCGCCGATCTGCTGCAATAGGAGATAGGGGTTTGAAAATCTGATGACAGAGCCTCTTTAAAATCACAAAAATAACATTTCCACTGCATTTCAGCCCTGCCACAAAATTACCTGCTAAGAATTTAAGTGATCTTCTGGTTAGCTCAAGAGACAGTGTTAATGAGGACAACACAGCCGATATCACTGTCATGCTGATTGAATTATAAGGGCTGACTATTTTTTTTAAAAGGGGGATGGTGCTTGAAATCATTGTCTTCTTCTGTTAACCATGGTTACCCCCAAGGACACACGTGCAGTCGTCATTGCTTTGCAACATTCGTTCATTTACAAGCAGCATTTATCGGAACTTTTCAACTTTATCAAGAACTTCAAGGAGAGAGGATGAATTGCTGTGAAGAAGGGCATCCAAAACAGTCTCCTAAAGAGGAATCAGCTACGGGATCGGTTCAACACCAATGCAGAGCTTGCTCAGGAATAGCAGCAGGCAGGTGTTAGTACATCTGTAAAGGCTTTTGGAGGCTGGCCTGGTGTCAAGAAGGGCAGCAAATAGGCTACTTCTCTTCAAGAAAAACATCAAAATGACAGACTGACAATCTGCAGGAAGTGCAGGGATTGGACTGCAGAGGACTGGAGTAAAAGTTATTTTCTCTGAAGCCCCTTCAGACTGTCTGTGACATCTGTAAGAATGATTGTCTGGAGAAGAAAAGGTGATCGCTATCATTAGTCCTGTGTCATGCCAACAGTAAAGCATTCTGAGACCATTCATGTGTAGGGGTTGCTTTTCATCCAAGGGAGTGGGCTCACTCACAATTTTTGACTAAGAACATTTCCATGAAAAGAAGAGAAGAATGATCCAGCGCCAGTGATGGTATTAAAAGGGAAAGGCAATTCCCATGTTTATTGTGGAAAAATAGTAAAATCTTGAATGCAAGACGCGGTCTCGGAGCAAGAGTAAGCTTTGGTATACTACCTGCTTGCTCTTGCTCCGAGACCGCGTCTTGCATTCAAGATTTTACTATTTTTCCACAATAAACATGGGAATTGCCTTTCCCTTTTAATACCATCACTGGCGCTGGATCATTCTTCTCTTCTTTTCGTGCTACATACCGCGGGCCGTCGCGGGGATCCGAGCGACATCGCAGCAGACGCAGAAACCGGTGAGCTGGAGGCTTTCTCCCTTCTCTATACTATTCAACATTTCCATGAATAAAGAATGGTATCTAAACATCCTCCAAGAGCACCTTCTACCAATGATCCAGGAAATTTGGTGATGAACAATGCATTTTCCAACATGATGGAGCACCATGTCGCAAGGCAAAAGTGATATCTAAGTGGCTCGCTGAACAAAATATTGAAATTTTGGATCCATGGCCAGGAAATTCCCCAGATCTCAATCCCAGTGAGAACCTTGGGTCAATCCTCAAAAAGCATATGACAAAAAAAACACCAAAAAAAAAACCACAGAAATTGTGTTCAACTCCAAGCATTGATTAGGCAAGAATGGATTGCGATCAGGATATGGCCCTGAAGCTGATATCCAGCATGCCAGGGCGAATTGCATAAGTCTTGAAAAAGAAGGGTCAACACTGTAAATATTGAGTCTTTGCAAAAAAAAACTTGTTGTACCATATTTTTCGGACTTTAAGACGCACCCAGGTTTTAGACAACAGAAAATAGGAAAGAATAATTGAATATTGTACTACTTTTACATAGAAAAAAAAAATGTTACAATTTTTTTTTATTCTGTTTCACCACATTCTGAGAGCCAGAAGTTTTATATTTTACGTCGATTGAGCGGTGTGAGGGCTTAATTTTTTTCTGGGACGAGCTGTAGATTTTTATTGGTACAGACAATTTTTTGATCACTATTTAATTTTTTTTAGCGCTAAGGTGACCAAAAAAACAACGATTCTGGTGTTTTAATTTTTCGTTTGTTTTTTTTACGCCGTTTATCGTGCGAGTTAAATAATGGTATATAGTAATAGTTCAGACTTTTATGGATGCAGCAATACCTAATGTTTTATTTTATTTGTACATTCTGCTTAGGGAAAAAAATGGGAAAAGGCTTCTTTTTTGTTTTTCAATCAATACATTTTTATTGAACTTTTGTGAAGTTTTCCTTACATAGCAAAACATGTAGAATCTCATATATACAGTACATTGTAATACAATCATACATCACAAGACATAAGTATCATCGATCAAGAACATACCCTTTCACGGGACGTAACCTCTGTATGATAAGATAAAGTGATAAATTCGTAACCAATGACTCATGTAGGTCTCGAACAAAATGGAGAGCATTATGAGATCCAGATGTTCAAGAGTCTTAACAAAACATAAAACGTACAAAAATAGATCTCTGGCGATTTATCCACTACTAATTGGGTACAACACACAAGCAATATATTTTCAAACTGTCGCTAGGGAACACAATTACGACCGCTGCGGAGCCAGGGACCCATGACTTCTCATAATTCAGGAAAGAATGGTCTTTATATGCAATCATTCTCTCATGAGAGCACGTGCTATTGATGTGAGGTATGATTTCACCGAGAGGAGGAATTGTTTGGCTTTTCCAATACCTAGTTATGGCCAATTTTGGCACAAGGAATATGTGAGCTGCTATTACCCTATACCCAGATGGGATGGAGTTGATGTCTAAAAAGAGTAATGCTAATGGCGGTGATGGGGCAATTTGCCTTACCGCTAGTTGTGGGATTAGATTGAAGGAGGAGGTCCAAAGACTCGTAAGAAGCAGGCATTTCCACAGAGTAAGGAGAAGAGTGTCCCTGCCTCCACAGGACCTCCAGCATAAATGAAACGTTCCAGGAAACATGTGGTGAAGTCTATCTGGTGTATAGTACCAACTTAGTATTGTTTTCATAACCGACTCAATGAAATGTGCATTTCAGATATTTGTATACAAAAATAAGAGAAGTCGTCCATAGAGATGTAGAATATGTGTTCTTGAGCTCTCTCGCCCAAGCCAAAAACTGAGTAATGTTTTAAAATTTATATTTAGAGCCTAATCAGTCATAAAGAGGCCGCAAACCCTTTATTTGACTAGCAGTTTTAGACCATAGTTGGAAAATGTCTGCATTTGCTGTGGCGTCGAAAGGACTGGCAGTTTGCAAAAGGCATCTGATGCGCAGATATTTGTAAAAACCTCTATATGAAATTTGCCACGTAATGAGGTGACCGGCAACAGTTGCACTCGGGTCACGCCTCCAGTATTCACATTTTGAAGAGCTAGGCCAGGAAGAAAGAGCTCTAAAGTTTCTATCGGAGCACAGGTGAGCAATGAAAAGTCTGACCGTATACAACTTAAATGGAAGTGTAACCAGTTGTCTATAGATGTTGACAGAAAGTAGGGCAGAGGGTTGGTGGGAGGACGAGTGCTAATGATTGTTATTAGGATAGCCTTTAGATATTGAGTAGGAGTCAAGGATGTTTCTATGTGAACCCAATGTTGGGTCATATCCCCCATTCACCAGTGTTTCAATTGCAAAACCTGGGTGGCTAGATAGTAGTGATGAACGGTAGGCAAGCTTAAGCCTCCAAATTTCTTTCCCCGGTTTACCCTTTCTCCACACAAGAGTTCAGCGATTTGTTGAAAAAGGATAGAGGTATTTTAAATCGGTAACGTCCTGGATACATTAATTTAGGAAGAACCAGCCTTTTATATGCTGCTATTCTGCCTATTCAGGAGACTTCATGAGTAGCTATCCTAGATATGTCCTGTTCCAGTAATGACAACATTAGGGAGGTAATTGGCCTGGTATAAATCAGAGATCTTGGAAGTGATGAGGATCCCTAAGTATTTATTGTGGTTCTGTTGCCAATCCAGGGGGAAGCGAGATTGCATTAACAGCAGATTCGCACGCTCACAATTTACGGGCAAGACCTGGGATTTCCCCATATTAATTTTATAATCTGATAAAGTCCTAAACACCTCTAGGAGTTTGAGGGCCACGCCCAGAGATGTGTCTGGATGTTCCAGTGTCATTATTACATAGTCTGCATATAGGGAAATGCAACGGGAACGGTCTCCTATCCGAATACCATATATCTCTGAGTGTAGTCTAATAGCTATGGTCAATGGTTCTAAAGAAAGGATGAAGATCAAAGGCGATAGGGGGCACCCCTGTATAGTCCCTTTTTTTATCGGGAATTCATCTGATATAGTTCCGTTCACAAATATCCTCGATGAAGGAAAGGAATAAAGGGGCCCTAATAGCATTCATTATGTCCCGTCCCGTCCCGTCCCCCCCCGAATCCCATTTTGTTTAGTACTGAGAAGACGAACGACCAATTCACACAATCGAACGCCTTCACAGCATCAAGGCTGACCAGAACAGGTGTTGATGTACCAAAAAGGGGATCTTAGGAGCCAAACGATTTGCTCTAATTTTGGAAAAGATTTTTAGGTCAGAGTTAAGCAGGGATATGGGACGGAAGTTCTGAGGGGTATCGGGTGATTTGCCTGGTTTTGGGAGAGTTACTATAACCCCATTAAAAATTTCTTTAGGAAAGGAACCATGTTCAATGACATGTTGTAGGGTTGTAAACAAATGAGGTAGGAGTAGATCTTCAAAAGTTTTGTAATAAGCTCCCGATAGGCCGTCCGGGCCTGATGCTTTATACAAAGGGGGCGAACAAATGATCATGGAAATTTCCGGTTTAGTGAGTGGGAGATTTAAATCATGCAATTGGTCGGTCTTGAGAGGTTAAGAGTATTTAGAACTCTGTAATGTATTGTTGGGGGTCTGGCAAAGGCGGTTTTGAAGAGTCCAGGTTATATAATGAATGGTAATATTCCATGAACTTACTTGATATTTCCTTGGGGGGGGCATATATTTTCGTATGGTTTGGGGAATTAATGAGGAATGGAATTTTATTTTTTAAAGATCAGGATTTTAGTCTATGCGCTAGAAGTTTACTGGTTTGTTGTCTTGGGAGTAATACTGTGCTTTGACTGATTTTAGTTTTTTTCATACTTCTATAATAGACAGTCTAAGTTGGATGTGGAGGATGCACAATTTTTCTGTTCTCTAAAGACATATTAGATTTGTTAATGGATTCCAAGCTGCGGATCTATGCCATTATTCCTTCTAATCTATATTCATTTTCTTTTTCAGCTCTATGTCCCCATTTGATCAACATCCCCTTATGTATGCTTTGTGAGCATTCCACAGAATGAGTGATCATGTACAGAATCAACATTTGAGAGGAAATACTCATCTAGGCTCTTTTTAAGTTCCTCCCTATATCTAGGGTTAGACAATAGAAAGGTGTTGTTGCTCCATAGTAAATTGGAGGAATTGGGATACGTTTCATCAACCCATATAGTGATCGCCGCATGGTACGTCCATTTGATCAATTCGATAGTGGCTTGTGTGACTCTCTGTATTAGGGGTTGATTAACTAGGAATAAATCAATACGGGAATATGATTAATGTCATATGTCGTACAAATCAGCCTCATGGAAAAGAGGGGCTGAGGGTATGTTCACACGCAGTGGTTTCAGACGTAATTGGGCCCGTTTACGCCTCGAATTACGCCTGAAAAAATGTCACCATTACGCCTCCAAACATCTGCCCATTGCTTGCAATGGGATTTACCGTGTTCTGTTCCCACGAGGCTCAATTTTACGCGTCGCTGTCAAAATACGGCGTGTAAAAAGACGCCCGCGAAAAAAGAAGTGCAGGACACTTCTTGGGGCGTTTTTCATTGACTCCTTTGAAAAACAGCTCCAATAACGGCCGTAAAATACGCCGCAAAAAACATGAGCAGCTCCGTATTTTCAGACGTTTTTGAGTTTCGTGTGAACATACCCTAAGAGTTGGGATTGAAATCCGTGTGTAGCGGAGGAATCCATTTGGGCATACAGAGTTCAAGTCTCCGAAAACTACCACCAGGTTCCCACTTGTAACCCTAGCTATTTTGCGAAACAATTTATTTATGAAGCGGGTCTGGTGGGTGTTTGGGGCATAGACAGCTACTATATTATAAAGGACATTATTAAATTCGCCAATCTGAATAATGTACCTGCCATTAGGGTCAATCAGGGACGAGACAGGAGTGAATACCACCGTATTTTTTATAGCAAAGAGCACGCCCCTTTGTTTTTTATTGTGGTGAGAGAAAAGAATTGTAGAGAACAGAGGATGTTTAATTCTATGGGCATATTTCTCTATTATATGTGTCTCCTGAGCACAAAATATATCACATTTCAGGGAGAACGCTTCTTTCCACATAAATTATCTTTTGTAGAGGCTGTTTAGTCCCTTAACGTTTAAGGAAGCAAACTTAAATCACTGTGGTAAAGTAGAAAAGGTGCATTAGTTGAAACGGTCGGGCCCAAATTACAGTAAGGCCGGATTCACACGAGCGTGTTCAGTCCGTGATATACGGTCCGCAGGTTGGCCGCATTTCCCGGGCCAAACACAGTGCAGGGAGCCGGTCTCCTAGCATCATCGTTATCTATGACACTAGGAGTCCCTGCCTCTCCACGGAACTACTGTCCCGTACTGAAAACATGTTTTCAGTACGGGACAGTTTTCCTGCAGCGAGGCAGCGACTCCTAGCGCCATAGAGAACAATGATGATAAGAGCCAAGCTCCGTGCTGTGTGCTCAGTCCGGGAAATACTGCCGACAAACCCGGACTGAACACGCTCGTGTGAATACGGCCTAAGGCATGGGACTGTTCCCAGAGTATGTCAGTAAGGCAAAATTCACACGAACGTGTGCGGTTTGCGCACGCAAAAAACGCAGCGTTTTGCGCACGTTGCACTTCCCTGTGTCATAAGTGTTGTGTGCGAGGCTGCGTGATTTTCGAGGCATATGCCATCCTTATGACACGTGGTTTTGAGGTTTAGAAACTGCAATGAATGAGGTGCTTTTATTTTTCCCTTCATTTAACAACTGTAGCGCGAATCACGCGCGACACACAGAAGTGCTTCCGTGTGCGGTTTGTGATTTTCACACACCCATTGACTTCAATGGGTGCGCGAAGCGCGAAATACGCTCAAGTATAGGACGTCATGAGTTTTACGCAGCGGACACGCTGCATGAACATCACGGACTGTCTGAACGGCCTCATTGCCTAACATAGGTACGCGCGACGGACGTGAAACACGTTCGTGTAAATAAGGCCTAAGAGCGTGATCTTCATGTGTAAAAAAGCATAGGTATATCGGGATTACCTGGCAATCAATAAGATGTACATTAGTAGATTGATTGTTGCGATACATTATAAATCTGACCGAGATAAACATAAGTGATAGAACATATATAACAATAGAAAAATATATGACACATGAACAGGAGTCTAATAAACAACTTAGACATATAAAGAGCTGTAGAAGCTGGAACAGAGTAATGGGACAGTCACACAGTGTCGTGACCCAAATACATTGCCAAGCTCTACTAGGCACTTACTACTCGGTGTGTCAGCTCTTCAGCGATTATTCCTCCATCTTGGGGTTACCAATTGCCAGTCCTTGTCTACCAGTCAAGGAACAGTTGGTCTATTTTCCAACGGGTCAGGAAGCGGAAGATTCCACCGGTGAAGGAGTCTCTTCCCCTCTTCCAGAAATGAAACGACGTGCAGAGAGACATTATGGCGGATCAGGATTTTTAATGGGAAGCCCCATCTGTATGCAATTTGGTGGTCTCGAAGTACAGAAGTTATGGGGGTCAAATGTTTACGAAGACGCAATGTTGTCAGGGATAGATCTGCAAAGAGTTTAACATGTTGGTAAGGTGATGGCAAATCACCTTGTTTCCTCGAGGAGATAATCAGAACTTCTTTAATATGGTAAAAGTGAATGCGGGCGAGTACATCACTGGGTAGTGCATCAGATTATTTTATCCACAGTGGGACTTTTCGGTAATAAAGCCATCATAAGTCCTTGTATAAATTGTGTAAGATCTTTAGGTTGAATGTCCTCTGGTATTCCTTGTAATTTCACTATGTTCCGTCTGGAACGATCTTCCAGATCAGTGACTTTAGCTCTCAGGCTTACCGATTCTGCCGATAAATCGTCATGTACATCCACTAAGTCTTTATGTGAATCCGCAAAATCACCCAGTTTGCTCTCCACAGATTGTATTCAGTTCCCCAAGCTCTGTACTGTGGACTGAATGGAAACCAGTAGATACGTAATCTCCTTGTGCATGGAAACGCTGAATGCCATAAGTATTTATTTTAGCAGGGAACCTGATGCGGGTTGGTCAGTGGTATGTATACCTACAAAAGCTTTTGTAGCCGCTATCGGCACGTCAGAGAAATCAGGGATATCACTGCTTACCTCCAACTGTGGAGGAGACTGGTTCTGGAGCTTGAGTCTTTGCTTTGCAGGGCTCACTAATGGAGAAGATGTCCCCTGCCCAGTGTTTAGTTTGGTGCCTGAACTTGTCGCCGTTGTTTCAATGAGGGGGCTGTATCTGGAGCCGGGGACCAGCGTGGAACGAATATCCCGTGATTTTTCAGGAGGAGTCACATGATCATTCCGTCCCAAACAAGAGGATAATGGGGGTGGAGGGTTTCCCGGGCTAGAGGCGTGTGAGCGGGAGGTAGCGCATGAGTCCCCGCCAACCTCCTTTATCAAAGTAGACATCTGCATGTAAGAAGGTCTTTATATATCCAAACCGTGAAGAACGAAGAGCCTTGCTGTGTAATTTGCTATTGTAGAGCCGGAGCTCAGAGATCAAGCGCTTTTTTTTCTTTTCAACTTTTAATATTTTTTTTACACTCCTGAAAATTTATCGAACATGTATTTTTTTTTTTTACACATTTTATTAGTTCCCATAGGGGACTTAAACCAGGGATTGTTAAAACGATAAAACACAGCAAATAAATGCCGTGTGAACAAGGCCTTAGTGCAGCGTGCACGAGGTGTATGATGTGTGTATAGTGTTGCGAAAAAAGTAAATGGTGCGCTCACTGGGTATCCCGAGAAACTACACTCATCCATTCGGTCCTCGGTCTTTTGCTCCGCAACAGCAGCAGGTAAGGCAGTTAAATGTAGAAAAGACGGGTATATGGCACATATTCAACTACATAAAATCAGTAGCCTTTATTTTATATGTTACCCTATGAAATAAAGGATACTGATTTTATATCAAAGAACATGTGCCAGATGCGGTCTTACTTTCATTTAACTGTGTGTATAGTGTATGTAGTGTGTGAGCCCCACACTGGCTGCTAACTATTGGATGTGTTATTCAAATCCAGTAGATAACGGCCGCTATCACTTACCGCTCCTCACTCCTCCTTACCTCATTGCACCATTGCAGTAAGTCCTTACGCATCCAGCACTGAACACATGGTTTTGATGCTAGGCAGCGCCTAGATGTAAAGAGGACCAGGTGAGGAGCAGTAAGTAAATGGTGGGGGGTCTGGTCTAGGGTCTGACCTTATTTTTGGTCTAGTCTGAATTAATTTTGAGGTCTGGGGTCTGAAGTTATTTAGGGGTGTGGTCTGAATTAATTTTGGGGTCAGGTCTGAAAGAATTTCAATTTCAGGGTCAGCCTGAATTAAAGGAAACCGGTCAGCGACTTTATGCAGCCCTCTCTGAAGGCAGCATAAAGATCTGGCAGACATGCTGATTTCTCAGCGGTCTGTCACTTGTGTGAAGGTGCTGTGTAATCGTAGCACCAGGATGCGAGTGCTGTGAGGAAGTAGTCTGGTGTATTCATGAGCAACCACTCCGCCTGACCTCTAATCGCTGATTGACAGCTTCCTCTCCATTACTGTGCATAGGAAAAAAAGTGGTAAATCAGCAGCTGGAGGGTGGATGGAGCGACTCCTTCCCCGCAGTGCTTGCATTGCAACAAATGAAATCAGCATTTCTGTCACTACTTTCCGCTTCTCTCAGAGGGCAGAATGAAGTCCTTTAAATTCAGGGTCTGGTCTGGGGAATGAATTCATTTAGGTTTTTAGGTCTGAATTTATTTTGGGGTGTCTATCAAAACTTAGAATGCTAAATAAATTATCTTTTTGAGTACTACAGTCCACCCATCCCATGTATTACTTTGGTTATGTGCCGTTGGACCCGCTGTAATAGGAGCGCATTTCAGCCTCCTTATTACTACATTAAAACACTCGACCTTATCTTCTAAACTAAACTCAGACCGCCATAGAGCCTTATGGTGATCTACGTTATGTTCAATAGAACCACCGGAGGTCCGGTTGTTTTGCAGCAGACCATATAATCTGGGCTTCACTTTAGTTTTTTTATTTAGCTGGTCATCTCATGTCTTCTCATGGGGGATGGGGAGCTCCAAAGAAAAATTCTAAACAAAGTACCATTTAATCTAAGGCCGGACCGGCACAAAATCCTAAAAACTGTACTTTTCTTAACCACATAGTGTGACTTTTGAAGATACCTTTCACTACCATGAAACATATGAGAGGATAACCTTTGCGTTTACCGCAACAAAATAAAACCACCGGAAAAAAAATATATTAAAATACCAATAATGCAGCTTACTTTTCAATGTTGTAGGACTAGGTACGGTCCTCAATCCTTAGATACAGGGGCAGATTTACTAATCAAATTGAGCCATAATTATGTAGCATATGCAAGACTTATACAGGTTTTTAGAGGCTTTATGACTGCGACAAGGGGCGTGGCTCAACAGAAAGGGGTGTGGCTTAGTGTCAAATTGCACAAAAACTTTAGCACAAAAAAATGGTGTCTAAAGTAAGCCACACAAGAGGTGTTCTAAATTTTACACAGAAGTATCTAAAGATGCGCCGTCATCATCCAGCATAGGCCCCAGTCTAAATGTAAGACCGTATTAGTCAATCTGCCCCATAGTTTAACATTCTGCATTACTACACGAGTTTGTCCATACATTTCATTTATGTTCAATTACTTTCATCCAGTTTGGCCATTCCTGGCAGATTTGATCATCTGTATGCTTGTCCATTAGCATCAGCAGCTGATAATCATTGACAACAGTCTATAATCTGTCTATTGTGAGCAGTCATAAAAAAAAGGCTACCTGTGGCTTCTCTGACCTCTGCTAGCATTCAGGGAAGTAAAATGGCGTTTATCTAGAATTCAGGTAGGTCCACCTTTGCAACAATTTTGTTTTTCCCCCTGTTCCAGTGCATCTGAAATAAAGACGTAATTCTGCAACTTGTCTTATTAAATATTTTATATTGCATGTCTACAGCCCCTATCCAAACCTATTTGTCTCCATGGTGACAGACTACAAACAAATTCTTTATATCCGCGGTGGCGGCCGCTACAGCAGTCACATGGGATAAAACTTCATCCCAGGAGGCCTGCCTGGATGAAGCAGCACAGAATTCTGGGGAAAACCCACAACATAAAAGCAGCGATCATGCAAATACAATTGATACGGTGCAGATATAAAAAAAAAAACAAAAAAAAAAAAAAACACACATCACGGGTCAATTCCTAATAGTTTATTCCGCAAATCATTAACACATTTGGTCAAATCTCAACCACTTTGCTGCTACTGTATTATGCTGTGGATTTTCCGTAACAAAATTATTTGCGGAAAATCTGAAGTATTTACGATACGTGTGAGTTTATCCTAAACCTACCAAATGTATGTTAGTACAGTAGTGGGGAATAGATGGAGGGGAGTAGGACTGCAAGATCAGACTACACCGTGTTTGTTTTTAGTCTGTTACCATGAAGAAACATAGATATGCATAGGAACTAGGGATGCACGATGCATCGAAACTTCGATACAGTTTCGATACTTTGCATCCCCAAACGGTTCGATACCGTTATTTCATGTATTTCGATACTTAGCTGTGCGGCTGCACAGCTCAGTATAGTAACACATGAATGTATGAGAGCGGGGCTGCGGCTGTGTAATACAGTCATTGCCCCGCTGCGGAGTCCTGACATGTGTGCGCCGTCAGGATCATGTGATGCGGCCAGCGCTGTACTAATGAGCGAATAGTTTTATTTGATTTTGACTGTAAATTATAAATTTTTTTTTAGTCTCACCAGGGGACTTCACTATGCGATCTGCTGATCGCTTATATAATGCTTTGGTATACTTCGTATACCAAAGCATTATTGCCTGTCAGTGTAAAACTGACAGGCAATTAGGTCATGCCTCCGGCATGGCCTAACAGGCATTTGCTGAAGACAGACCTGGGGTTCTTTGTTAGGCCCCCGGCTGCCATGGAAATCCGACGGCGACCCACGATTTCTTTGCAGGGGCGCCGATGGGGTGACAGAGGGAGCTCCCTCCCTCTGTCAAACACATTACATGTCGCTGTTGACAGCGGCATTTAATGGGTTAAACTGCAGGAATCGGAGCGCACTTAGATTCCGGCAGTTGCAGCAAGAGCCAGGCTGTGTATAACAGTCGTGCTCCTGCCGCTGATCGCATGGGTACGCTGTCAGTACCTGCGCCATCACAGGACTAATATATCCGTCCTTCGGCGTTAACAGGTTAAATTAAAAAAAAATATATATTACACATACACCTTTTTTACAACAAACATTAAAATAAGTCTCAATACATAAAACATCCACACATATTCAGTATTGACGTGGCCGTAATAACATTCACAATTTTTTTGAATCATTTATGATGTGTACGCTGTAAAAAAATAAAAATGGCTTTCTTTCACTTACTTTGGGGAACGAGGTGATGAATTTAACCTCCATGTGCCTCACATTAATAGTAATTAACCCCATCATGTACCTCACACATTAACCCGTTATGAGAAACAGTCAAAATTAATCACACCTCGCGCCTCACATCAGAAAACGGAAGAACATTTTTTATTATTATTGTTGGCAAAGTATCGAATTGGTATCAAAATTGCAATACTAAACTAAGTATCGGTATCAAAGTCCAAATTCTGGTATCGTGACATCCCTACTAGGAACTGTAGAAAAAAACAAACATATATTTAACCTGTTAGTGACCGCCAATACGCCTTTTTATGTCGGCCACTAACGGGCTTTGTTCTGATGCATATGCCTTTTTACATCGCTGCATCAGAATAAATTAACAGAGCAAGGAGCTGTCAAATCTCCCTGCTCTCAGCTGCTAGATGTAGCTGGGGGCGTCCCTGCTCGAACGTGTGAGATCAATATCAGTATCGATCTCACCTGTTTAACCCTTCAGATGCGGTGCTCAATAGCGTGCACCGCATCGGAGTTGTTTTGGAGAGAGGGAGGGAGCTCCCTCTCATCCCACTGATACCCGGCGATACGATAGCCGAGTGTCTGTGTCTCCGACGGCAGCCGGGGGCCTAATAAAGTCCCCCAGGTGTGCCTGTTATGAATGCCTGCTAGATCATGCCAGAAGCATGTCCTAGCAGATGCCTGTCCGTTTTAAACTGACAGGCAGTCATACACTGCAATACAAAAGTATTGCAGTGTATTATAATAGCAATCGGATGATCGCATATTAAAGTCTCCTAATGGGACTAGTAAAATAGTTAAAAAGCTTAATAAAGTTAATTAAAAAAATGTGAAAAAAAATGAAAAACCCATTTTTCCCCTTTACGAACTGCTTTACTATTAAAAAAACAAAATAAAGTAAAAAAGTTACGCATATTTGGTATAGCCGCGTCCGTAACGACCCCAATTATAAATCTATGAAATTATTTAACCTGCACGGTGAACGCCGTAAAAAATTAAAAAACTATGGAAAAATTGCTGTTTTCTGTGAATCCTGACTTTAAAAAAATGTGATAAAAAGTGATCAAAAAGTCGCATCTACTCCAAAATGGTACCAATAAAAACTACAAGTCTTCCCGCAAAAAAAAAAGCCCTCATACAACTGCATCGGCGGAACAATAAAAAAAAGTTATGGCTCTTCAAATATGGAGACACAAAAACAAATAATTTTGAAAAAAAAGCGTTTTTACTATGTAAAAGTAGTAAAACATACAAAAACTATACAAATTTGGTACGTTGCAATCGTAACAACCCGCTGACTAAAGTTATTGTGTTATTTATACCACACGGTAAACGGCGTAGATTTAGGACGCAAAATTTCAGGTTTTTCTCTATTCCTCCCCCAAAAAAAGTTAATAAAAGTTAATCAATAAATAATATGTACCTCAAAATGGTGCTATTAAAAAATACAACTTTTCCCGCAAAAAACAAGACCTTATACAGCTATGTCAACGCAAAAACAAAAAAGTTATAGCTCCTGGAATGCGACGATGGAAAAACTTAAAAAATGGCTGGTCATTAAGGGGTTTATAAAGCCTATTTGTAAAGTTGCTTTACAGCTGCTGTGTACCTGCGTGTATACACAGCAGCCATCAGTCACTGGTTAGGGATGGCAGGAACAGGCGTGTATACACAGCAGCCATCAGTCACTGGTTAGGGATGGACGGAACAGGCGTGTATATACAGCAGCCATCAGTCACTGGTTAGGGATGGCAGGAACAGGCGTGTATACACAGCAGCCATCAGTCACTGGTTAGGGATGGCAGGAACTGGCGTGTATACACAGCAGCCATCAGTCACTGGTTAGGGATGGACGGAACAGGCGTGTATACACAGCAGCCATCAGTCACTGGTTAGGGATGGCAGGAACAGGCGTGTATACACAGCAGCCATCAGTCACTGGTTAGGGATGGCAGGAACAGGCGTGTATACACAGCAGCCATCAGTCACTGGTTAGGGATGGCAGGAACAGGCGTGTATACACAGCAGCCATCAGTCACTGGTTAGGGATGGCAGGAACAGGCGTGTATACACAGCAGCCATCAGTCACTGGTTAGGGATGGCAGGAACAGGCGTGTATACACAGCAGCCATCAGTCACTGGTTAGGGATGGCAGGAACAGGCGTGTATACACAGCAGCCATCAGTCACTGGTTAGGGATGGCAGGAACAGGCGTGTATACACAGCAGCCATCAGTCACTGGTTAGGGATGGCAGGAACTGGCGTGTATACACAGCAGCCATCAGTCACTGGTTAGGGATGGCAGGAACAGGCGTGTATACACAGCAGCCATCAGTCACTGGTTAGGGATGGCAGGAACTGGCGTGTATACACAGCAGCCATCAGTCACTGGTTAGGGATGGCAGGAACAGGCGTGTATACACAGCAGCCATCAGTCACTGGTTAGGGATGGCAGGAACAGGCGTGTATACACAGCAGCCATCAGTCACTGGTTAGGGATGGCAGGAACTGGCGTGTATACACAGCAGCCATCAGTCACTGGTTAGGGATGGCAGGAACAGGCGTGTATACACAGCAGCCATCAGTCACTGGTTAGAGGGGGTGGGAAGAGCAAATTTATGTATTCTCTGTGTGCTCTATTTAGCTAAATAATATTTTTTCAGAAGTTTATGCATCAATATCCTACCTAATAGCATATTACAATGCTTTATAAATAGCAATTCAAATGATTCACACTAAGAGGTCAGAGCTTTCAGAGGTATGTAACTATAACAAATCCTATAAGTAATTGTGAACAAATCTACTCCTATAATTAGCGATGCGAAAAAACATATTGCTTAAGACAGACTGATGAAAGAAATAATTTAAGGACATTTTCTAAAGGTTGCCACACAACTGGTAATGTTAGTAAATGTAGCCACAGACATGGCTGTGAATGTTCCCAACACAGTTTCTCTGGGAAACCACAATCACAGGGTTGACAGCTGCATGCTCCCTGTAATGGTGTGTGGGGGGGGGGGGGTGCACAGTTTGTCTCCCACAGTTTGTCCTAGAAAACCTATAGCTGTGTGCCACAATTGATTCAGGAGTCTGGCGAGTTAATAAAAAAATAAAAGTTTAACCAGAAAAATTATAAAAAGAAAAGTACGGCAAAGAAGAAATTAGGGGGTAGAGAATAAGAAGCGAGAGATGTCAAAAAGAAGAGAGCGGGGGGGGGGGGGTCTACAGCCTAGTGTAGCGTACGTCGAACTCCTTCCATCCAGTCAACGCCCTTCTCTCTAGAGAGGTCTGCACATGCCGCCGTCCTGTTCCACAGTGAACACCAGGGTGCGCTCGCTAGCTCAGTCCAGACATATGGAGCCAGAGCGCACAGAGGTGTGAGATTGATCTGATTGCTCCCAGAGCACCCTGGACTATAAGAAGGGCTCTGCCCCTTCCTGTATTGCCTGAGCTTTGTTGTTGTTACCCTAGTTTGTCTCTGCAAATGGTCTCCTAGAGTCTTCCAGTTCCCAGTGTTTCCCATTCCTGCTACCTGTATCCTATGCAAGTGCCGTATCCGACGCCTGTTGTGTTACACCACACCTGGTGTCCACCTGCTGCCAAAGTCCCATCCGAGCCTGCCTTGACCGGTGTCCTGTTGGCCAGCTGCCATACCGTTAAGGCGGTACGGTCCAGTGGGTCCACGTACCCGTGTCACCTAGGTTCCTAAAGAGACGTCACGTCAAACAAGCAGTGCCATTTGTGGACATATGTTAAAGAGCTGAGCAGATTTATATACAGATTTGTGGGAAAAGATTCAGCATAACCTGTATATCATTTATAAATCCCTGCTAACTCTGGGTTTAATAGTCCAGTGGGCGGCCCTAATCAGTGATAAGAAGCTATTTCAATATTCCCACACATACAGGGAAGGCTGCCAATCCATGGCTGAGACCACCCAATGGACATGTTAGCGCAGTGAGCAGAGATTAATATTGATAAAATGTTGGTTATCCTGAATATTTTTACAAAATCTACTTAGCTCCTCCTGCTCTATAATAAGCTGTCTGCAAAGAGTACATCATGTTAAACCTGAAATTTTCCCTTTAACCTGTGGTACATGTATCTAAGGGGGTACATGCCATGTTTCTCTGTAGAGGGGTACATTCACTGTGCGGCACAGTGTATGATCATAGAATTAGAGATACTTTGGTGTAAATTGTTTGAGTAAGGGGAACTCTACAGTAGACCAATGTTTCTCTGCGTTCTTGAGCAAACAGAACGGTACGTTGATCCGAAGAAAAAACTTCAGGTGAACGCACGCGGCATTGCACGGTGTACGGCACACAAAGTCCCTACAGGTCTGGAAGCATTGCTTCTAGGGGAGAATACAAGCACAATATGGCATGCATTGGAGCGTACCACATTTTTTCCCCATTGATTGCTTATAAAGAGAAAAATCCTCTGTACGGACAACAGATGACATATCCACCGAATAGGTAGTCAGTAATGATCTGCGGGGGTCTGACACCCAGACCTCACACCGAGCAGTTCAGCAGCACGGCCACTATGCAATGTACGGAGCCAACTGCTTCCGGGTCCGTATATAGAATTGTATGCCATAACATCCGGTACCCGCAGGCAACCGGAGCAGCAGCACCGATGATATACTGATGTCCGTATATCAGGTCATCAGTTATCTGGTAGTGGACAACTCCTAAAAATTTGGAAACAAAAGTATAGACCCATAGAAGGCTATGGACAACGTAATATGGATACGCACCACATGGACTTCTAATACTACAGTGTGTATGAGTCTTGGGGTCTATTCACCCTGCGTTTGCAGTGTGTATCGGAGGTAAATGTCAGGAGTATTCCCTGACTTCTACCTCCAACGGATGCCACTTTATAGACATACAGTGGCATCTGTCTTCCATAGGCTCACATGTAAAAGCTATATACCGCACGGTATACTTTTTTTTTTTTAGGAATGCGTCTGTATGGAATAGCGCAACAGACTGTGCTATTCCATGCAGTTGAGAAAAAAAAAAAAAAGTAGCGCGACAGAGGCCATAATGAGAATCTTGGCCTCGGTCAGTGATGTTTTCCACCCATAATACTCACTAACAAAATAGAAATTCTGTGGAATATCATATGTAAAAAAAAAAAAAAAGTTTTTGCGATATCTGCCTTTCCATCTTCGAGCATACGTCCAGACAAATATGTACGGTAAATTTGCCCATGCACCGTAATTCTTACGTGACGTCTCCTGGTGAAATCTCAGTGCCTAGGTCTCAAGTGTTCCTTCTATGCACTGGCTCTCCATGGACAGGAAATAAGGCTTTACCTTTGATGCCATATTAGCAATAAAAGCATGTGAATGGGTTGACTCTAAGCCCAGCTGCACTTTCTGGCGGATTTTAAGAGTGGAATACTGCACTAAAATCCATCCCAATTACACTTGAATCTCCAGGTAATCTGGATGATAGATCAAGGCTGGACAAATCCTGGTCGTTTGGGAGATTAGAAAATCATGACTGGCAACAGGTCCACATAGCCGATGAGGGATGTCTGCAGTCACCAGAAGTGGAGCGTGCTGAATATGTATTAGTACGGATGCCATTGACTTCAATAGGAGGAGCTGAATAAGTAGCTATGAAGTGAGGCTCCCCCTAGTGGTGGCTGCAATTATACAGAATCTTATCATATATGACTGAAGTAAAGCAGGTGATATGTGTCACAAAACCAGACTCCATCCCTCTGTAAAGATAGAGTGTGACATGAACAGCACAAAGTCTTGTACCTATTTACAGTAACCCACAAAAAGCAGTATGTACTGGAAATGACGCTACTACAGAACATCAGTCTCTATTAAGAAACCGAAACCAAAACTGGGCAGGGCACCAGAATGCCAAGCACGCAGCAATAAGGAGCTCGCAAAGTGAGTGGAAAGTCATAAATACAGAGCACGCCCCACAGACAGAATATGCCGAAATATAAACACGAGGCAAACAGTAGGAGGATGTACTCTTGGCTTACACGTTCATGCCATTTCCATTGCACTTCGCTCTGTAAAGTTCTAACATGGTCTACAACATGCTGAATGCTATCTAATATTACCGTGCCCAAAAACTTGTCAAAAAAACTCCATGTGAACAGGGCCTAGCAACATGCAGATACATTTCTAAACCGCTCCTGTCAGGGTATGTTCACACGTGGTGTTTTCAGGCGTATTTCGGGGCGTTTACGCCTCAAAAAACGGAAGCTGAACGCCTACAAACATCTGCCCATTGATATCAATGGGAAAAACAGCATTTAGTTCATACAGGGTGTCTTATTACGCCGCGGTTTAAAAAAAACAAAAAAAAAAAACGGAGCGTAAGGCCCTGTTCACACAGAGTATTTTGACAAGCTTTTTGGAGCGGAAACCGTCCGAAAATGCCTCCCATTGATTTCAATGGGAGGCGGTTTTCTCCCGTGAGCGGTAAAACCGCCTCGCGGGAGAAAGAAGGGACATGCCCTATCTTCGCGCGTTTACGCCTCTGACCTCCCATTGACATCAATGGGAGGCAGAGAGAGTGTATTTTGCAGAGTTCTTTGCCCGTAGCACTCAATGGGTGCGAGCGAAAAACGCGGCAAAAATCGCGGAAAACGACGTGCAGGAAGGACAAAATCTGCCTCAAAATCACAAACGGAATTTTGATGCAGAATTTTCCTCCTGCAAAATACTCCGTGTGAATGAGGCAAAAGATGCTCCGTAAAAAGAAGAAGCAGGTCACTTCTTGGGGCGTTTTTTGGCGCCGATTTTCCATTGAACACTATGAAAAACGCCTAACTCATAAGCTCTGAAAATGTGACATGGCGCCCAGAAACCAATCCAGCAAAATCTACATGGAGCCCTGCTGTTTGTCCAACCTGCAGTTTATTACCACATATGTGGTATCAACGTAATCGGGAGAAATTGCTTTACAAACGTTGGGGTGCTTTTTCTCCTTGTCAAAATTAAAAATTCGTACCTTTTATTGGAAAAATTAGGCTGTGCAATTGAAAATCTAATTCCACAAATTGCAGCAAAAAAACCTGTGGGGTCTAAATGCCCACTATACCCCTCGATAAGTTCCTTGAGGGGTGTAGTTTGCCAAATAGGGTCACTTTTGGGGGGTTTCCACTGTTTTGGCACCACAAGACCTCTTCAAACCGGACATGGTGCCTAATAAAAAGGAGACCTCAAAATCCTCTAGGTGCTCCTTTGCTTCTGAGGCCGGCGCTTCAGTCCATTACCGCACTAGGGCCACATGTGGGATATTTCTCAAAACTGCTGAATCTGGGCAATACGTATTAAGTTGCGTTTTTCTGACAAAAAAAATAAATAAATTACATTTGTAAATTTCACCTCTACTTTGCTTTAAATTTCTGTGAAACGCCTAAAGGGTTAATAAACTTTCTAAATGCTGCTTAATACCCCCCTGAAGAAGCTAGACTTGCGAAACGCATTGGATCGTTGCAACCATTCTGCGGACTACTACATTCTCCTCATCTCTATGGGTACGTTTTCCCACACGGACCCCGCTGGTTTTACCAGGTGGGTATAGATTCACACTTTGGGCTATTTTAGGATACCCTGACTTGGTGCATTGGTGGTAATTCGGACATTGTTCCCCTTATGTATAACTTGAACTGCTTGTTTAAACTATACATTTCAACAATATGATATCATGATCGTACTTCTACTGAAATAGGTGTTTTTTTTGTAGCCACATAGCATCTCACGCGGTTCCGTTTGTACCAATGAAAATCTACCCGTGACTGTACTATTACTGTTTGTTTTGGTCCATGTATAGACAATGTTCTTTAGATCCTTCTTTGCATTTTAACCCCTTAATGACCAGCCTATTTTAGACCTTAATGACCAGGCTATTTTTTACGTTTTTCCATCGTCGCATTCCAAGAGCTATAACTTTTTTATTTTTGCGTCGACATAGCTGTATAAGGTCTTGTTTTTTGCGGGACAAGTTGTATTTTTTTAATAGCACCATTTTGAAGTACATATTATTTATTGATTAACTTTTATTGGAGGGGGGGGGGGGGGGAGATAGAAAAAAAATCTGACATTTTGCCACTCTTTTTTGCGTCCTAAATCGACACCCTTTACCGTGTGGTATAAATAACACAATAACTTTAGTCAGCGGGTTGTTACGATTGCAACGATACAAAATTTGTATCGTTTTTGTATGTTTTACTACTTTTACATAGTAAAAACGCTTTTTTTTCTAAATTTGTTTTTGTGTCTCCATATTTGAAGAGCCGTAACGTTTTTATTTTTTCACCGATGCAGTTGTAGGAGGGCTTTTTTTTTTTTGCGGGAAGACTTGTAGTTTTTATTGGTACCATTTGAGAGTAGATGCGACTTTTTGATCGGTCAGGATTCACAGAAAACAGCAATTTTTCCGTCGTTTTTTATTTAATTTTTTTACGGCGTTCACTGTGCGGGTTAAGTAATGTAATAGCTTTATAGTCGGGGTTGTTACGGACGCGCTGATACCAAATATGTGTAACTTTTTAACTTTATTTTGGTTTTTTAATAGTAAAGCAGTTTGTAAGGGGAAAAAGTGGGTTTTTCATTTTTTTTGCACATTTATTTTTAATTAACTTTGTTAAACTTTTTTTTTTACTTTTTTACTAGTCCCACTAGGGGACTTCACTATGCGATCCTCCGATCGCTATTATAATACACTGCAATACTTCTGTATTGCAGAGTATTACTGCCTGTCCGTTTAAAACGGACAGGCATCTGCTAGGTCATGCCTCCGGCATGATCTAGCAGGCATTCATTACAGACAGACCTGAGGGCCTTTATTAGACCCCCGGCTGCCATGGGAGACACAGACACTCGTTGATCTTATCGCCGGGTGTCAGTGGGATGAGAGGGAGCTCCCTCCCTCGCTCCAAAACCACTCAGATGCGGTGCTCGCTATTGAGCACCGCATCTGAGGGGTTAAACGGGTGAGATTGATACTAATATCGAACTCACCCCAGCCCTCTTTGACAACAGTTCCCTGCTCTGTTTACTTATTCCGATGCCGCGACGTAAAAAGTCTATGGCATCGGAATAAGGCCGTTAGTGACCGACGTAAAAAAACTATGGGCCGGTCACGAACGGGTTAAAATGTTTGTCCTTTTTATTATAATAAAATTTATACTATTTTCTAGTTATTTATGGCTTTGTGACTCATTGTTCTCTTGTTTTGCTCAAGATATATGGGAGTCGGCTATTTTTCGTTGGAAGTGCTTTGATACCTAATTGACTGCACTTGACCAGTTACTTGACCTGTGAGATGTATGTTTAGAATTGTTTTTAATACTTTGAGGGGTCTAGTTTATAAAATGGGGTGTTTTATGGGGGTTTCTAATATATAAGCCCTCAAAGCTACTTCAGAACTGAACCAGTAGAAAAAAAAAAGACAAAAAAAAAAAGCGGCCTTTTGAAATTTTATTGAAAATATGACAAATTGAATTGCTGCTAAAGTTCTAAGCCTTGTAACGTCCTAGAAAAAATAAAACAGAATGTTCAAAAAATGATGCCAACATAAAGTAGACATATGGGAAATGTGAACTAGTCACTATTTTGTGTAGTATTAGGGCATGTTCACACGGCAGAGTCCGTAACGGCTGAAATTACGGGGCTGTTTTCAGGAGAAAACAGCACCGTAATTTCAGCCGTAATGGCATGTTGAGGCGCTTTTTGCTGCGTCTATTACGGACGTAATTGGATTTGTTTTTCCATGGAGTCCATGGAAAACGGCTCCATTTACGTCTGAAGAAGTGACATGCACTTCTTTGACGCGGGCGTCTTTTTTACGCCCCGCCTTTTGACAGCGGCGCGTAAAAAAAATGACCGCCTGCACAGAACATCGTAAGACCCATTCTAGTGAATGGGCAGATGTTTGCCGACGCTATTGAGCCGCTATTTCGGGGCAAAATCGCCCGAATTACGTCCATAAATAGTGTGTGTGAACATACCCTTAGGGTATGTTCACATGCAGTGTTTTCAGGCGTATTTCGGGGCGTTTACGCCTGGAAAAAAATGGAAGCTGAATGCCTACAAACATCTGCCCATTTAAATCAATGAGAAAAACAGCATGTAGTTCATACGGGGCGTCTTTTTACGCCACTGATTCAAAAAAACGGAGCGTAAAAAGACGCTCCGTAAGGCTAAGTTCACACTGAGTTTTCTGATACGTTTTTAGACGCGGAAACCGCGCCAAAAACGGCCCGAAAATGCCTCCCGTTGATTTCAATGGGAGGCGGGGCGGTTCTCTCCCGCGAGCGGTAAAACTGCCTCGCGGGAGAAAGAAGCGACATGCCCTATCTCCGGGCGTTTCCGCCTCTGACCTCCCATTGACGTTTTATGCCTGCGGCGCTCAATGGCCGCGGGTGAAAAACGCCACAAAAATCGGCGTGCAGGGAGAGGAAAATCTGCTTCAAACTTCCAAACGGAATTGAGGCAGAAATTCCAACTGCAAAATACTCCGTGTGAACAAAGCCAAAAAGAAGTAGCATGTCACTTCTTGAGGCGTTTTTTGGAGCTGATTTTCCATTGAACACTATGAAAAACGCCTCAAAAAACACCTCAAAAGCAGCTCCAAATTTCATTTTCAGCTTCAAAAACGCCTGAAAATCAGAGGCTGTTTTCTCTGAAATCAACTCCTTATTTTCAGACGTTTTTGGTTAAGCGTGTGAACATACCCTAACGATCTTTCTTACAAGCAGATGCATTTAAATTCAGAAAAATTCTATTTTTTTCATATTTTCTCAAAATTTTGCTATTTTTCACAAATAAACACTGAATATATCGACCAAATTTTACCACTAACATAAAGCCCAATGTGTCAAGAGAAAACCCTCAGAATCGCTTGGATAGGTTTAAGCATTCCGAAGTTACCACCACATAAAGTGAAATATGTCAGATTTCAAAAATGGGCTCTGAGCCTTAAGGCCAAAACAAGGCTGCGTCCTTAACCCCTTCCCACCGGATCACGTATATTAACGTCAATAAAAACTGTGTCTTACCGCATTTTGACGTTACTGTACGTCATGGAGATGAAGCTGGCTCAGGAGCTGAGCCAGCGACATTACCGCCGGGTGACAGCTGTATGTTACAGCTGGAACCCTGAGGTATCAGCCAGGACCGGAGCTAGCCTCCGATCCGACCGATTAACCCCTCACATGCTGCGTTCAATAGAGATCGCAGCATGTGAGGAGTTTATAGCCACCGGCACCCCTTCAACGTGATCGCTGGGTTGCCGGTGGCTGCAAAGGCGATCGGAGGGCTAATGCTTACCTCCCGATCAGCCTGTAACGGAATCCTCCTATGCCCCGTCGTCGGCGGGGCCCAGGAGGCTTCCGGTACCATCGGCAAGATGGCGCCGCCTCAGCTTCCGGCTCAGAAGCTGAGCCGGCGTCATCAGCAGTGGGTGTCCGCTGTATGTTACAGCGGACACCCCGATCTATCGCCAGGAACCGGAGCTAGCTCCGATTCCTGGCATTAACCCCTTCGATGCAGCGATCCATTGTGATCGCTGCATCCTAGAGGTTTGTAGAAAATCGTGCGATGGCAAGGCTGGCGACTGTTACTATGGCAACAGGAGCCCTAACAATTGACTCCTGTCTGCCATTACATAAGCGGATTAGGCCCCGCCCAGAGGCGGAGCCTGATCGGCTTGCTGTCAGTGAACAACTGACAGTTCCAATACATTGCACTACATAGGTAGTGCAATGTATTAGAACATCAAACAAACAGTTGGACATTCAAGTCCCCTAGTGGGACTAAAGAAAAGTGTAAAAAAAAAAAAAAAAGTGTCAAAAAAGTAAAAATAAAAGTTGTAAAACATACAATAAAAGTTTCAAATAATAACACAAAACACAATCGCCCTTTCACTTATCAAGTCATTTATTATAGAAAAAAATAAAGCCATACATATTTGGTATCGCTGCGACCGTAACGACCTGAACTATAAAAATATTATGTTATTTATCCAGCGCAGTGAACGCCGTAAAAAAAAAAAAACTCAAAAACACTGCCATAATTACCGTTTTTTTGGTCACGGTCTTCCAAAAATTGAAATAAAAAGTGATCAAGAAGTCGCATGTATCCAAAAATGGTACTGATAAAATCTATACCTAGTCTCGCAAAAAACAAGCCGTCACACAGCTCCATCGACGAAAAAATTTAAAAGTTATGGCTCTCACAACTTGGTGACAGAAAAAATACATTCTCTTTCCAAAAGTAATTTTATTGTGCAAAAAGTTATAAAAAAGTTCTATAAATTTGGAATTGTACTGACCCGCAGAATGAAGGTAACATGTAGTTTATAACGCATGGTGAACGCTGTATATATAAAAAAAAAAACAACTAAAAAAACTATGGCAGAATTTCTGTTTTTTTTGTCACCTTGCCTCCCAAAAAAAGGATAACAAGTGATCAAAAAGTTGATTGTACCCCAATATGTACCAATAAAAGCTACAGCTCGTCCCGTAAAAAAAAAGAGCCCCCATACCACTACGTGTATGAAAAAATAAAATAAGTTAAGGCTCCAATAATTCAGGAAAGAAAATTATCCAGTTGTGCAGCCCGAGGGGAAAGTTTCTTCTGTTTCAAAAGGCGATGTATCAAGGCACTAAAATTAGGGAACCAGGAAGGGGAGGGCCCAACCATATCCGCTGGAAGCGACGGTGCCCGTATTATACCAGGACAACGCTTTCCCGGCAAAATTCCCCAAACTGCAAAGGTGCGGAGTGTGGACCAAAAGGGGGATAAGGAAGGCCACCATTTATCAGTGCGACTCCAGCCTGTGCAGAAAGGATCGATCACAGCGTAACACACATCTATGGATCATTTTATTATTTTTTTTACCTTATTATTATACCACCTGACTATGCCCCTGATGTACTCTGCCCAGCTCAGATATGCCCCCACATTATAAACGGAAACAACAGTGATACTCCAAACAAAACTATTACCAAGCAAATTCCACGTTCCAAAACCCAAATGCGCTCCCACCCATCTGAGCCCTACATTGTGCCCAAAGAGCAGTTTACTTCCACATATATGGCATCACCATACCCGGGAGAACCCTTTTAACAATTTTTGGGTGTGTGTCCCCAGTGGCACAAGCTGGGCACGACATATTTGACACTGAATTGGCATATCTAGGGAAAAATTTTAATTTGTACCTTCCGCAGCGCAATCATTTATGGAAAAGACACGTGGGGTGAAAATGCTCACTACACCCCTTAATAAATGCCTTGAGGGGTGCAGTTTCCAAAATGGGGTCACTTCTCAGGGGTTTCTTTTATTATTTCACATCAAAGCCTCTGCAATTGTGAACCAATACTTTATATGTCGCCAAATTAGGCCTCAATTTTACATGGTACTCTTTCACTCCTGAGCCCTGTCAAATGTCCAGGCAAAAGATGAGGGCCACATGTAGGGTGATTCTAAAACAGGGAAACACCGCATAATAATTGAGAGCTGTCTTGTTATGGTGGCACAAGCTGGGCACCACATATTGGCATATCTATGGAAAAATTCCCATTTTCATTCTCCCACATCGTGTGCTCACGAATTTCTGCAAAACACCTGTGGGGTTAACATGCCCACTACACCCCTAGGTGAATACCTTGAGGGTGTGGTTTCCAAAATGGGGTCACTTCTGGGGGGGATCCACTGTTTTGGTCCCACAGGGACTTTGCAAATGCAACATAGCGCCCAGAAACCAAATGCAGCAAAATCTGTACACCAAAAGCAAATGGCGCTCTTTCCCTTCTGAGCCCTGCCGTGTGCCCAAACAGCATTTTATGACCACATGTGGGGTATTGCCGTACTCCAGAGAAGTTGCTTTACAAATGTTGGGGTTCTTTTTTTCCTTTATTTGTTGAGAAAATTAAAAATTTGGAGCTAAAGCTACGTCTTATTGAAGAAAAAGGATTTTTTTTATTTGCACTGCCCAATTCTAATAAAATCTATGAAACACCTGTGGGGGCAAAATGCTCACTACACCCCTAGATGGATTCCTCAAGGGGTGTAGTTTTCTCAATGGAGTCACTTTTTTGGCGTTTTCACTGTTTTGTCCCCTCAGGGGCTTTGCAAATGCGACATGGCCTGCGCAAACCATTCCTGCTAAATTTGAGCTCCAAAAGCCAAATGGCGCTCTTTCCCTTCTAAGCTCCGCTTTGTGTCCAAACATCCGTTTATAACCACATGTGGGGTATTGTTTTACTCGGGAGAAATTGCTTTACAAATGTTGTGGTGCTTTTTCTCCTTTAGTCCTCGTGGAAATTAGAAAAAATTAGCTAAACCTACATTATCTTTGAAAGAATGACGATTTTTATTTTCACGGCCTACTTCCAATAATTTCTGCAAAAAACCTGCGGGGTCAAAATGCTCACTATACCCCTAGATAATTTCCTCAAGGGGTGTAGTTTCCCAAATGGGGTCACTTTTGGTGGATTTCCACTGTTTTGGCACCGAAAGAGCCCTTGAAACCTGACATGGTGCCTAAAATATTTTCTAATAAAAAGGAGGCCCAAAATCCACTATGTGCTCCTTTGCTTCGGAGGCCGGTGCTTCAGTCCATTACCGCACTAGGGCCACATGTGGGATATTTCTAAAAACTGCAGAATCTGGGCAATAAATATTGAGTTGCGTTTCTCTGGTAAAAACTTCTGTGTTACAAAAAAAATAGATTAAAAATGAATTTCTGCAAAAAAAAAATGAAATTTGAAAATTTCACCTCTACGTTGCTTTAATTCCTGTGAAACGTTTAAAGGGTTAAGAAACTTTCTAAATGCTGTTTTGAATACTTTGAGCGGTGAAGATTTTAAAATGGGGTGAATTTTTGGCGGTTCTAATATATAAGGCCCTAAAAGCCGCTTCACAACTGAACTGGCCCCTGTAAAAATAGCCTTTTGAAATTTTCTTGAAAATGTGAGAAATTGCTGCTAAAGTTCTAAGCCTTGTGACGTCATAGAAAAATAAAAGGACTTTCAAAAAACGATGCCAATCTAAAGTAGACATATGGGGGATGTTAATTAGCAACAATTTTGTGTGGTATAACGGCCTGTCTTACAAGCAGATACATTTACAAAAATGCAAATTTTTGCAATTTTTCACAAAATTTTGGTGTTTTTCACTGGTAAATATTGAATTTATCGAGCAAATGTTTCCACTATCATAAAGTCCAATGTGTCACGAGAAAACAATCTCAGAATCGCTTTGATAGGTAAAAGCGTTCCGGAGTTATTACCACATAAAGTGAAATATGTCAGATTTGAAAAAATGGGTCTGGTCCTGAAGGCCAAAATGAGCTTGGTCCTGAAGGGGTTAAGGGGTTGAAAAGAACAATCCAACGATCATTGTATAACGCCACCTGCTGTTTAAAGTGTATAGAAGCGTGCGTGTCTACCTAATGAGTGCATGCTGAAATTCCATACAGTAAGGTCTCTACATAGTGATCCTCTGATCACTGCAGAGCATCCAATAAAATAAAAAAATACCTTTCTCCCCTGCAATAGCCTGCGAATACTACCTTTTGGAAACTACAAATTCCACGACTTTATTCCATACTTATAAAAATAGATGTAGATAAAAGCATAAGATAAGGCCTCATGCACACGACCGTAAAAACTCCCGTTATTACGGGTCGTAATCACGACCCGTAATAACGGGCTCATAGACTTCTATTGGCCACGGGTACCTTCCCGTTTTCTCACGGGAAGGTGCCCGTGCCGTTGAAAAAGATAGAACATGTCCTATTTCAGGCCGTGATAACGGCACGGACAGTCCATAGAAGTCTATGGAGCTCCCGTAATGACGGGTGGCTACATGTGTGCACCCGTCATTACGGCAGCGTTGCTAAGCGACGTCAGTAAATAGTCACTGTCCAGGGAGCTGAAAGAGTTAACTGATCGGCATTAACTCTTTCAGCACCCTGGACAGTAACTACCGATCAGAATAAAGAGCAACCTGTAAAAAATAAAAATATAAGGACGTTCATACTTACCGAGAACTTCCTGCTTCCTCAAGTCCGGTCTCCCGGCCGTTGCCTTGGTGACGCGTCCCTCTCGACATCCGGCCCGACGACCTGGCCGTCCCTGGATGACGTTTCAGCCCATGTGACCGCTGCAGCCAATCACAGGCTGCAGCGGTCTCATGGACTGCCGCGTCATCCAGGGATGTCGGGCTGGATGTGAAGAGAGGGACGCGTCACCAAGACAACGGCCGGGTAAGTATGAATTTCTTTAACTTTTATTACAGAAAGGGCTGTCCCTTCTCTCTATCCTGCACTGATAGAGAGAAGGGGCTGCCGATTAGTGCAGTGCTATTTTGCCGCCAAAAACGTGCCCGTAAATACGGGTGCAAAACAGGTCGAATACGTGTGACACCGGACCCGTATTTACGCCAGTATTTACGGGTGGGAAAAAATACGGTCGTGTGCATGAGGCCTAAGCTCTTGTAACACGGCAAATAATGCAACCCGACCCTGGGTTTCCCCCTTCTGGCTTCCTCTGGGACATCAGATTATGGAATAAACTCGTGGAATTTGTAGTTTCCCAAAGGTAGTGCACTATCTCCTTTTTCTCCCTTGCTGGAGATTTAGAACATCACGTACGAGGATATACACAGCAAGCAGTTGCATTTCTGTGTTCGGAACCACAAGTACCAGCGAGATACACACACCAGTAGAAACTTGGATCGTTCTTTCTGCATGCTAGCTGGGGGAAGGTCAAACCCTTGATGGACACTTCAGACTTTACATCCACAACCGTCTGAGCGGTAAAAAAACTAATCAATTTAAAAAGGCCTAAAATAGGCTGGTCACTAAGGAGTTAAACGGATACCATTATAGCCTATGGGGGACTTATTCCATTGTTAAAGTGTAGCTAAACCTCTGACATGTCATAGTCACGTGGGAAGTTTGTATTGGAGGGGGTCCGAGCACTGAGACCCCCACCAATCGCTAGAACGAAGCAGCTGAAGTTCTCGTGTGAGCGCTCAGCCGCTTCGTGTCTGTTCAGCTTTTTCCGGAAATAAATGTATCAGTTTACGGACTCAATAGAAAGTCTACGAGCCCGTACTCCGATACATTGGCTTTCCGGAAAAAGCCGAACCGACACGAAGCGGCTGAGCGCTCACACGAGCACTTCAGCTGCTTCGTACTAGCGATTGGTGGGGGTCTCCGTGCTCGGACCCCCACCAATCCAAACTTCTGACATATCACTATGACATGTCAGAAGTTTGTCAAACGTTTAGCTACACTTTAAAGGAGGATATGTCACTACTTTATTAATTCCCTATCTCCAGGCTAATCTAATAGGCGCTGTCACACTGATAATGCTACTGAAAATGGTGTCCCAAAACGTTCATTAGGGCCGGTTCACATCAGCGCCGTCTTTCCGTTGAGGGGTTCCGTCAGAGCGGTCCGTCAGGGGAACCCCTCAACTGAAAGGCAAACGGAAACCTTAGCTTCCATTTGCATCACCATTGATCTCAATGTTGACGGAAACTTTGACAAGGTTCTGTTGTTTTTGACGGACTCAATAGCGCAGTCGACTGGTGGCATATGAAAGAGGAGATTGTAATATTTCATATGATACCAGGATCGCAGTGACAGAACCGGAGAGATCACCAGTTGAAAACACAGTCAGGAATGGAAGCTGTATACTATATGATCACGCTATGTTGCTGGGCAGGGAAGGGGAAGAAGCTGTATACTATATGATCACGCTGTGTTGCTGGGCTGGGAGGGGGAAGAAGCTGTATGCTGATTGGACAGCGTCATACAGAAAACATTACACCGCCCAGAGTGAAAAGAAAGAGTCCCCTCCTATTTGGCTATTAGAGACACATTAGCATATTTAGGGCTGATTCAGACGTGCGTGGCGTTTTTGCGCACGCAAAACACGCGGCGTTTTGCCTGCGCAAAAGCCACTTACCTGCTCCGTGAGGCAGCATCATATGATGCGCGGCTGCGTGCTTTTCACGCAGCCGCCATCATTATGACACGCCATTTGGATGTTTGTAAACAGAAAAGCACGTGGTGCTTTTCGGTTTACATTCATCCTTTTGAAAGCTGGTGTGCGAAACAGGCAGTTCGCACGGAAGTTCTTCCGTGCGACCTGCGTGGTTTTCACGCACCCATTGACTTCAATGGGTGCGTGATGCGAAAAATACGCCGAGATATTGACCATGTCGCGCTTTTTGCGCAGCGGACAAACGCTGCGCAAAAAGCACGGACTGTCTGTACTGCCCCATAGACTTGTATTGGTCTGTGCGTGGCGCGTGAAAACCACGCGGCCTGCACGGACGCAACACACGTTCGTGTGAATCCAGCCTTAGAAAAATGCTCATAACTTTGTAAATACGTTTTTGAAAATAAAAATCACACTGTAGTTATCAGCATCACAGCACCTATTAGATTAGTAAGGCTTCATCACACTAGCGTTAATATACGTTTACCTCTCTTCCGTCAGAGGAAGAGAGGATCGAAAGATTAAACGGAAAGCAACGTTTCTGTTAGAACTACCATTGATTTCAATGGTTATTCTTTTGTATCAGTTGCTTTCCGTTCCCTAAGTTTCAGTTTTTTGAACGGAAAAAAAGAAGTTCTGCAGACAGCACTTGTTTCCGTTCAAAAAAAACAGAAACCTAGAGGAAGTCGCAACACTTTGCTTTGTTGCGGGTTTTGCATCCCCGTTAAATTCAATGGGAAAACCAGCAACATAAAAGCAACAAAAACGCAGCAGAAATTGACGTGTGCGCGGATTTTAATTCCGTACCGCAGGTCAATTTATTAAAGTTTAGGCATGAGATTTTCTACTGTAAATGCTGCGGAATTTCACACAGAATTCTGTTGGGGAAATTCCTCAGCGTTTACGCTACATTGGAACCCAGCCTTACTGGTCCCCGCGGCACTGCTTTATTCTGATGCAGTGCCGTAAAAACACCTAAGAGCGGCCACCAACAGGTTAACAGATACATCATGAACTCTCACAATCCTTTTCATTAGGTATCCGTTTAACCGATCCCATTATAGCCTATGGGGGACGGATGCCACTGTTAGTCATCTATTAAACGCATCTGTCACCCATAGGCTAGAATTGCATCCGTTTAATGGAGACATCACTAAAAGCTATTGAAAAGCTCAACATATCCGTTTAACGGGTGACTGTGAGGGATGCCATGCAGTCACCCATAGTCTACCATGTTGTAAAAGAAAAAAACTTTTTTTTTTTTTTTTTACTGGACTCTGGTGATGGAATAGCTATCCCATATTTATTTTTATGGGGGGGGGGGGTAAACTGAGGCTAAAAATACACTCTTTTAGCATCCGTCTGACGATGGAGCCCTATTGACACATTTAGCATATACATAGGGAGCTTTCCTGACGTACAAGCTAAACGTAGGGCCAAAACGTGATGTGAACAGGGCCTTAGGACTGACAGCGGATTTGAACCCTGCACATGCCCAGTCTTTGTTTTATTTTATTGGTTTCTCAGGGATTTCATACCGTGAATGTCACACAGCAGTAACCTTCATATGGTTCCCATATTTCATATCTGCAAAGAAAGTAAGAAGGGACTATATTGTCAGCTGCCAGAGGGAGAAGACAGATCCACAAGCAGAGCCTTTAGGCCCTGTTCACACAGGTTTTTTGTCGGCAGAAAAAAATCTGCCTCAAACTTCAGCAGATTTTGAACCGCTAGCGTTGCTTTAACGCTTCATTCCAAGTTTTACATGGCGTAAAGGTTTTTTGTGCCTCCCAGTGATTTCAATGACAGTTCAGAGGCAGAAACCACGGCAAGAAAGAACATGCCCCTCTTTTTTTCCCCGCCAAAGGCCAAAAGCCTCCCGGCAAAAAAAAACAAAACACCTCTGCCTCCTATTGAAAACAATGGGGGTGGGGGGGGGGGGAGCAAATTTAGCAGTTTGTCGGTGTGGATTCCGACACGGTTTCCTCGTCCACATTAGTGCCAAGAACGGACCCTTAGGCCTCATTCACACGCGCGTATCCGGTCCGTGTGTGTTGCATTATGCATCAGCATGATTTGTGAGGGGCATGCGTTATTCACGCACTCGCAAAGCACTTTTTTTTAATTATTTTCAACTGAATTGATGGGCAAATCACGCACCGCAAACGCATGTGCTGTGCATCCGTGTGCGGTGCGTGGTTTTCACGCACCCACTGACTTCAATGGGCATGAAGGTGCGCGATAACGCACCAATATAGGACATGCAGTGAGTTTTACGCAGCGGACTGGCCCCATTGAAATCAATGGGTCCGTGTGCTGTGCGCTGTTTCAACGCACAGCACACGGACGTGATTCACGCTCATGTGAATGGGGCCTTAGGCCCCATGCACACGACAGCAAAAAACCTCCGTTTTTGCGGACCGCAAAAACGGAGCCATTCACTTTCATTGAACACTGACACCTTTCCGTAGCACTACGGAAGGGTGTCAGTGCCGTGGAAATGTTCCGGGAATTATGGAACATGTCCGTTCTTTCGCATTTTGCGGGCCGTGCTCCCATACTTTGTATGGGAGCACGGCCCGGAAATGCGGCTGTCAGTCAGCGGCCGGCCGTGCCCGCAATCGCGGGCCGTGATTGCGGGCACGGTCGTGTGCATGGGGCCTTAGTCAGTATTTTGGTGGGTTTTTTGCCAAGGGGAATGAGCACTTATTTAGTGTTATACTAAGTATATACAAATACCATGTCCCTACAAGAAAAAGTCACAGGTGTCTCTTGTCTTCACTGGCACTCCTGACCTTGAGGGCACTGGCAGAGATCTTTGGGCCGGTTCACACCTATATTCGAGGAAGTCGCTGATCCGGCCAAAAACGATAGTGCAGCATGCTGTGCTATGGTTTATGGTAAAATTACGCACACCCCGACGGAACCCATTAAAGTGGATGGGTTCCGTCAGCTGCCAGTGGTATCCAAACAGAACCGGCGCTTTTGGTTATTCCCTTGTTTTGCTCCCCTGACAGAGCAGAACAACGGAATGGCGAGCGCAGGTGTGAACCGGCACTAAAGAGGGAATTTTTTTTAAAGAGCTCTCCAAGAATCACAAAATATTGCTTACTTCGGAGTGTACATTAAAAATAAAACCACATGTATCCGCTGATAAAAACGGTTTTGCTGGATTCTGACAGGGGCAGTATGGACTAGAGGCGGTTGTAGGAAGCAACTAATTTCCAAAAGACTATACCTGCTTCCTCATAATATTATAGTACTGATAACAAAACCCCCTCGTACATACCAAGCAGAAGGCTGGCATCAGCAGAAAGGCATCTCCAGACTGGGGTCACAACAAGTTTAGTGCTCAGTGATCTGTGTTTGTCAGTGGGGGAGGTCTGGACAGACGCACAAGTTTCTGTGCAAAAGTGAAACTTCAAGAAAGACCGGCCCCTTGTCAGCGAAGGCTTGTCCTTGGAATGAAAGCCAACCACGCGGTGACAGGAAGGAGACCGAAGAGAAAGTCCGATCACTAGAGAACTAGGCAGGATATTTGTGGAGATTTTCACCATTTCCTGCGTTTTTCACGTTAGGAGATGAGACATCTATGAAAAACGCAGCAATTCTGCACACTTTCCGTAGCAGGAATGGACGGGCTACGAAAAATACGCAGCGCAGGTCAATTTCGGCTCAGAAATTTGACGCAGCATGTGGGTGAGATTTGTTAACTCTTATCCACTATGCTGCTGCTACTGTATTCTGCTGTGTTTTTTTCTGGACGAAATTCCGGCCGGAAAAAACGCGGCAATTCCATTACGTGTGGACGAACGCTACATTCACACGAGCGTGACGGATTTATGCACGTAAAAAACTTGCAGAAATCTGTCCTTGTGCGTTGTGTTTCTGCATCAGTGCGCTTTGCGTGTGGCATGTTTTTCACGCACGTTGGGACAAGAATGACGATCGTCTAAAAGAGCCCTTAGAAGCAAATCCATAGGCATGCCCTCAAATCACAGCAGAATAATCAGCTACATGTGAACGGAGCTCTGAAAACCACATTCACATGCGTAACATGGCTTTTGTGTGAAGGGAACAATAAATACACAGTGAAAAATCCCAACAGAATTGCAGATTTCTTCAGCTCCGAGTGCATGGCAGCCGCAGGTAAGGTTGGAATCCAACAGATTATCCTCCGTTACTGTTTGCAGTACAAGGATCAGATATTGTTGATGAACCTCTGGTTATCTCTAAAGGTGTGGACTTGTCTTCAAGAAGACCTTGGAGCTGACATTGCACTTTCCACTATTCACAATGCACCCCCTCCCATAAAAGTACAGGGCACGTCCAGGGCTGGAGGGACCGTGCCCTTAGCTGAA
Source organism: Rhinoderma darwinii (assembly GCF_050947455.1). Classification (NCBI taxonomy): domain Eukaryota; kingdom Metazoa; phylum Chordata; class Amphibia; order Anura; family Rhinodermatidae; genus Rhinoderma; species Rhinoderma darwinii. Next base: position 243,701,528 of record NC_134687.1, on the reverse strand, counting down.
TGCTTGTTCTGTCAGTCTTAGACAGAGGACAACACTTAGGCCTCATGCACACGGTCGCAGCACGGCCAGTGATTACAGCACGGACGGTCGCGGAGTGCGATTCGCGGGCCTTTCACACATCATGGACCGGGCACAAATTGATTTCAATGAGCCCAGACCGCAAATGTGGCCCGTATAATGACTTGTCCTAGTTTTTTTGCGGTCCGGGCTCCCTGCCAATGTACGAACTGTGGAAACGACGCGTGTGTGTGTGTGTGTGTGTGTGTGTGTGTGTGTAGAAATGAATGGGTCCGCATGTTTGCGTATGATTTGCAGACGCAAAAACACGTTTGTGTGCATGAGGCCTAAGTTTAGGATTGGGTGATTAAATAAAACCGCAAGAGGATACAGGTATAAAATATGGAAGGCCGTCTATTGGTAAACCAGAGCAAGACGGGACCTACGTGAAAACATCGCCATCGGAACCGATCATTCTTTATAGAGTTATACACCGTCAGAACCCGCATGAAACTACGTCAGTGCGAGATATTCCACCAAAAACATTTCGTTAAATAAAGCGCCCAATTTTAAACAATGTTTTATATGAACTCATTAAAAAAAAAATTCTGTGAGGAGATATTACATTTATAAACTTATTATAGAACCATCTCGTTTTTTAGCGCTCCCCCTATAGTGCGTCCGCCTTACGAAGGCCTCATGCACAACTTATCCGCATTTTTGCAGTCCCATTCTGATCTATGGTTTCATGCACACGACCGAGATTTACACGGACCGGCGCAGGGGCAGCAAATCCGGACCGCAAAAACTCGGGACAAGTCCGGACCTGCAGATTCACCAATACTGGCGAATTATTCTGGATCCGAGTCTGGATTAAACATGGATGCACAACAAGGGCTTTTTGCGGCTATATATATACATACACACACACACATATATATATATACACACAAACGTGCTTTTCTGTTTACAAACAGAGTGTCATAATGATGGCGGCTGCGCGGAAAGCACGCAGCCGCGCATCATATGGTGATGACACACAGAGCTGTTAAGTACCTTTTGCGCACGCACAACGCACACGCTCGTGTGAATCCGGCCTCAACCTGTGATTCTCCAGGTTGTCCACCATTTGTTTGTTACTCATACAGCATAAACCTATTCCCCAGCACCCTATCCATGGTAGTAGTTGTCGTTTTGGGACAACATGGATGGAGACAGAGAGGACATGAGGAATAGTATTGGCATTTTCTGCAGACCGACCCGCTTCCAATCTTTCTTGACGTTGGCGGGGAATATACAAGACACGTGATGTGATGAAACTCGTCTGATGTAGAACACGGTCTATGTCATTATTACACAAATATGTCAGACATTTAATGAGTCACCACAACAACTCCCAGGTGATGACGCAAGCAAGGAATCCCAGAGGACATGTCACATTTCCAGATAAACGCAGGATATTATTGCTGCACAATGCACGGCCCAGGTGCCAGCATGAAATCCGCAGCCACACCAATGCCAACTGGAGACAGCCCAGACAACACACACGTTTGGTGGAGACATGAGCCCCCTGCTGTGCCCCCAATTACAGCTCCTTGGCTGGACCATCACAGTCATTAGTCATCTCTGCAGGGTCCCTCATAGGGTCACACACCAACAATAAAGGGTCAGCAGACCGGTCATCCCTGACACACATACAAGTACCCTGATCCCTTCATATAGGGGATATCAGAGAATGGAGAACATAGGATTTGTATATACGCGACAACATGGCAACGCTTCCTGTCAGACTCAATACAACAACGAGCAGTGACAGAAGTTGCCATGGTTATAAACACTACGATAGCAGCACCTGTCACCGACCACACCAACACAGCGCCGCTATACGGTCACCCATGACGTAGACAGTGGCTGTATACCATTACCCAGCCGTCTACTGATGCCACCCCTCACAGTGCCTGACGAGGTGACAGTCCCATACAAGTGCCCCGACCATAAACACAAGGCTTTATTTCTATAGACCAGACATTACACCCACATCATACACACCCAACGATACCTGTCCCGCTGTCTCCGAGGACACTGCGCTCCACCTGACGGGATCACCGGGAAGCGGAAGTGTGGAGGAGGGGCATTTCCGGTCCTGGAGAGAGAGAGGTGGGGGACGAGATTCTTTGTACGCTCTACGTACTCTTATAATAAACATACATATATACGAATGGAGGGCAATGGACGTTACGGTATACTGGCTACTGGATGTGACTGCAGTGTGTGTATGGAGACTATGGGAAGACCTGATGCCTGTAGAGGACGGGGCTAGTCCTTGCAGTCTGGGCAGATAAATCTGCACGAAATCAGTGACATATCAATTGAAGTCACGTACAGACCACTGGTGGGAAAATAGTTTACTTAATACGCTGCTTAGAACACACCTAGGTAGATGGAGGACCAGTATCATCAACGGCAGTTAGAATCCTAGCCACTAGATGTCGCTGTAATACACACCACTATTTCTAGCAGAAAATAAAAGGTATATTCTAAAAACGTCACCAGGTCCATATACATAGGGTATGTTCACACTCATAAACGGCTGAAAATTACGGAGTTGTTGTCAGAGAAAACGGCCTCTGATTTTCAGCCATTTTTTAAAGCTGAAGATAAAGCTTGAGTGCTAGGCTATGTTCACACGTCAAACAAAAAGCGGCTGTAAAATAAGAATCTGTTTTCAAGAGAAAACAGCCCCTGATTTTCAGCCGTTTCTTATGTATCAAGCGTACCCCTGATTTTCAGCTGTTTTTCGGGCCATAAACGCCTCCAAACGTCTGCCCATTGATTTCAATGGGAAAAACGCCGTTCCCATGGGGTGTTTTTTACGCAGCCGTTTTTAAAAAAGCCAGTAAGGGTATGTTCACACGGTTAACAAAATACGGCTGAAAATACGGAGCTGTTTTTAAGGGAAAACAGCTCCGAATTTTCAGCCGTTTTTTAATCAAACTAGCGTTTTTCACGGCCGTTTTTGGAGCTGTTTTTCTATAGAGTCAATGAAAACAGCTCCAAGAACGGCTCAAGAAGTGACATGCACTTCTTTTTAGGGGGCGTCTTTTTACGCACCGTTTTATGAAAATGAGTAGTAAAAATGCCCCTTCGGAACAGAACGCCGTATTTCCCATTGAAATCAATGGGCAGATGTTTGGAGGTGTTCAGTCTCCGTATTTTCAGCCGGCATTTACGGCCCGAAAAATGCCTGAAAATAGCCAGCGTGAACATACCCTCAAAAAGAAGTGCATGTCACTTCTTTAGCCATTTTTCATGGTCTCAATGGAAAAACGGCCGTAAAAAAACCCATCAAAAAAACGCTTGATGCATAAAAAAAGGCTGAAAATCAGAGGCTGTTTTCCCTTGAACACAGCTCTGTATTTTAAGTATTCAGTATTAGGCTGGGTTCACACAATCTATTTTCAGACATAATGGAAGCGTTTTACGCCTCGAATTACGTCTGAAAAAACGGCTCCAATACGTCGGTAAACATCTGCCCATTACTTTCAATGGGCTTTACGATGTACTGTGCCGACAACCTGTCATCTTACGCGTCGCTGTCAAAAGACGGCGCGTAAAATTACAGCCTCGTCAAAGAATGCTCCATTTGCAGCAATTACAGCATTGCAGACCTTTGGCATTCTAGCTGTTAATTTGCTGAGGTAATCGGGAGAAATTTCACCCCATGCTTCCAGAAGCCCCTCCCACAAGTTGGATTGGCTTGATGGGCACTTCTTGCGTACCATACGGTCAAGCTGCTCCCACAACAGCTCTATGGGGTTGAGATCTGGTGACTGCGCTGGCCACTCCATTACAGATAGAATACCAGCTGCCTACTTCTTCCCTAAATAGTTCTTGCATAATTTGGAGGTGTGCTTTGGGTCATTGTCCTGTTGTAGGATGAAATTGGCTCCAATCAAGCGCTGTCCACAGGGTATGGCATGGCGTGGCAAAATGGAGTTATAGCCTTCCTTATTCAAAATCACTTTTACCTTGTACAAATCTCCCACTTTACCAGCAACAAAGCAACCCCAGACCATCACATTACCTCCACCATGCTTGACAGATGGCGTCAGGCACTCTTCCAGCATCTTTTCAGTTGTTCTGCGTCTCACAAATGTTCTTCTGTGTGATCCAAACACCTCAAACTTCGATTCGTCTGTCCATAACACTTTTTTCCAATCTTCCTCTGTCCAATGTCTGTGTGCTTTTGCCCATATTAATCTTTTCCTTTTATTAGCCAGTCTCAGATATGGCTTTTTCTTTGCCACTCTGCCCTGAAGGCCAGCATCCCGGAGTCGCCCCTTCACTGTAGACGTTGACACTGGCGTTTTGCGGGTACTATTTAATGAAACTGCCAGTTGAGGACCTGTGAGGCGTCTATTTCTCAAACTAGAGACTCTAATGTACTTGTCTTGTTGCTCAGTTGTGCAGCGGGGCCTCCCACTTCTCTTTCTACTCTGGTTAGAGCCTGTTTGTGCTGTCCTCTGAAGGGAGTAGTACACACCGTTGTAGGAAATCTTCAGTTTCTTGGCAATTTCTCGCATGGAATAGCCTTCATTTCTAAGAACAAGAATAGACTGTCGAGTTTCACATGAAAGCTCTCTTTTTCTAGCCATTATGATAGTTTAATCGAACACACAAATGTAATGCTCCAGATTCTCAACTAGCTCAAAGGAAGGTCAGTTTTATAGCTCCTCTAAACAGCAAAACTGTTTACAGCGGTGCTAACATAATTGCCCAAGGGTTTTCAAGTGTTTTCTAATCATCTATTAGCCTTCTAACACAGTTAGCAAACACAATGTACCATTAGAACACTGGAGTGATGGTTGCTGGAAATGGGCCTCTATACACCTATGTAGATATTGCATTAAAAACCAGACGTTTGCAGCTAGAATAGTCATTTACCCCATTAACAATGTATAGAGTGTATTTCTGATTAATTTAATGTTATCTTCATTGAAAAAAACTGTGCTTTTCTTTCAAAAATAAGGACATTTCTAAGTGACCCTAAACTTTTGACCGGTAGTGTACCCTTAGGGTATGTTCACACGCAAACTCAAAAACATCTGAAAATACGGAGCTGTTTGCCAGGGAAAACAGCTCCTGATTTTCAGATGTTTTTTAGCAACTCGTGTTTTTTGCTGCGTTTTTTACGGCCGTGTTTGGAGCTATTTTTCTATAGTGTCTATGTAAAACAGCTCCAAAAACGTTCCAAGAAGTGACCTGCACTTCTTTTTCGCAGCCGTTTTTTTACACGGCCGTTTTTCAAAACGGCCGCATAAAACAACGGGCCGTCGGAACAGAATGCAGTTTTTCCCATTGAAATCAATGGGCAGATATTTGAAGGGGTTCTGCTTCCGATTTTTAGGCCGTTTTTCAATGGTAATGCAAACGGAAACTATGGTTGATTGGTTCCCCTGACGGAAAGTTCTGACGGAAACCGAACACTGATGTGTACAGGCCCTAAAGGCTAGGTACACCTTTGAAATCTTTTTTTTATTCATAGCAGTTGTATCTTGCACTGAGACCTGAATCCGTCAGGTCAGTGGGACTGATAGGTCGTGTGACAGCGAGTCCTGCGTGGATCCACCTGTTATAAATAAAATCTAAGTTATGAACTTAGATGTGACCTGCTGACACTGAAACCGCTGACCTGACAGATTCAGGTTTCAGCGCTAGGTACAGCTGTTCTGTATACAGGAATTTTTCTCCAGATCCAATGACTCATCGGAGACATGTCCGTCAAGTTTTTCTGCGGTTAAGGGAGAATCGCCTGTATGCCAAGTTGGAGAAGTGCGTGTTTGAGAAAGATGCTCTACCTTTCCTGGGCTACATCATCTCTAATTAAGGTCTCAAGATGGATCTTGAAAAGGTAAAGTCCGTCCTGGAAGAGGGCCATACAGTGTTGCCTGGGATTCGCCAATTTCTACAGACAGTTCATTCCAAACTTCTCACTGACATCTCCTATCTCTACCCTCACCAAGAAAGGCATGAACGCCAAGGTGTGGACTCCAGAAGCAGAGACCGCATTTAAAAGCCTGAAGAGTGCCTTCACGTTAGCCTCTATCCTCCATCATCCAGATGTTTCTCGACCGTTCTCGTTGGAGGTGAACGCCTCCTCTGTCGGTGCTGGTGCACTCCTGTTCCAGAGAGGTTCCAAGGGCAAGTGGTATGTGGCTTACTCTAAGCTCTTCTCCTCCGCAGAACGCAACTACTCGATTGGGGATCGGGAGTTACTGGCCATCAAATTGGCTCTGCAGGAATGGAGACATGTATTAGAGGGCGCAGTTCATCCTATCTTGATATTTACAGACCACAAGAACCTCACTTATCTCCAGACGTCCCAATGACAGAATCCCCTGTTCTTTGCCCGGTTCCAGTTTGAGCTCCACTAATATCCGGCCAACAAGAATGTGAGGGCCGATTCCTTGTCCAGGTCATTCGAAACAGAGGACACAATGGAGTCTCCACAGAGTATCATTAACCCGTCCTGCATCATCCCTGTCAACCCTCTGCAAGTTAGAGACATTCCCCCGGGGAAGACTTTTGTGCGTCTGGCTGACAGAAAAAGAATCCTCCACTGGGGCACAGTTCCAAATTGGCAGGTCACGCGGGTGTCCATAAGACCCGAGGCCTGATTGCTCGTCAGTTTTGGTGGCCCACGCTGCCCAAAGACATCACAGACTTTGTCTCCTCCTGCACGGTGTGCGCAGCAAATAGTATTGCCCATTCCAAACCGGCGTACATGCTCCAACCGCTGCCTGCGCCCGATGCCCCCTGGCAACATATTGCTATGGACTTTGTCACGGACCTGCCTCTCTCTGCTGGTTGCAGTACGGTCTGGGTGGTGGTGGACCGATTCTCCAAGGTGGCTCATTTTGTTCCACTGACCGGCCTACTGTCCGATTCCCGACTGGCCAATCTCTTCGTCCAACACATCTTCCGTCTGCACGGCTTGCTTATACATATTGTGTCGGATCGGGGGTTTCAGTTCACCTCTAAGTTCTGGAGAGCCCTCTGCGTACTCCTCGTGTGAAGTTGCACTTTTCCTCTGCCTACCATCCCCAGTCCAATGGTCAAGTCGAGAGAATAAACCAGATTATGGAGAACTATCTACGACACTTTATCTCCAGGCAGCATGATGACTGGGTGCAGCTGCTTCCTTGGGCTGAGTTCCCCTACAACCACACTAGTGAGTCCACCAATAAAAGTCCATTCTTCATAGTCTATGGCCAACACCCTCGAATACCTCTGCCTGTTTCCACTACGTCCTTCATTCTCAATGTAAATGACAACTGGATGTGAGTAACCCTCCAACAGATGTCTCCACTCTTCTAGAGCCAGCTTGATGGCTAGGAGCTCACGGTCACCAATGAAATAGTTCCTCTCTGCATCAGAGAAGAGTATGGCGAAAAAACCACAGGCATCAACCTCCAACGAGAAACTGCTGGGAGACATCTGGATGATGTAGAATGGAGGCAGAAGTGAAGGAATTTTTTTAACTCTGTGAATGCAGATTTGGCTCCCGAGGTTCAATTCTTTGCATTCGCCCCCTTTTTGGTAAGGGCAGAGATGGGAGCAGTAAGCGAAGAAAAATTAGGGCTGAACTGACGTTAGAAATTTGTAAAGACCAGAAACTTTTGTGTAGCACGGAGACTTTGAGGACAAGGCCAATCAAGAACGGACTTTACTTTTTGTGGATCCATATGGAGTCCATGATCCCAAAAAATATAACCCAGGAAGGGCTTCTTTTCAAAGGTGCATTTTTCCAGTTTGGCAAAAAGGTAACCTCGACAGGACTCGGCGTACATGCTTCCAGGCTGTGTCATCAGATCGGGTGAGTAGATCAAGATGTCATCCAGATAAACCCCCATGCAGACATACAATAGATATTGGAATATGTCATTCACAAATTCCTGGAACACAGCTGAAGCATTACATAACCCGAAGGGCATCATGAGACACTCATAGTGACCGTCTCTGGTGTTGAACGCAGTCTTCCATTTGTCACCTTTACGGATACGTATCAAGTTAAAGTTCCACGAAGATCCTGCTTAGTGAAAATCTTGGCTCCGCGAATCTGGTCAAAGAGCTCAAAGATCAGCGGTAAGAGGTACTTGTTTTTAACTGTGATTTTATTCAAACTAGTCTATGTAAGGCCGGAGGTATCCATCTTTTTTCTCAACAAAGAAAAATTTGGCTCTGGCCGGAGATTGACTTTCTAATAAACCCCCTCTTGAGATTCTCCTTGATATAAGCCGACATGGCTTGGGTGTCGCGTAGAGAGAGAGAGGATATACCCGTCCACGAGGAGGTGAAGTTCCAGGAAGTATGGACGATGTGGCGGTAGGGTCTCAGCCTCCTTCTTGCTGAACATGTCTGCATAGCAGGCATAATGCAGAGGTAGACCAGGAAGAGATTGAGACACTGGAGGTCGGACAGGACGAACCACAGTCAGACAGTTGAAGTGGCAGGCAGGTCCCCACTGAAGAATTTCTCCAGAATCCCAATCAAGCACAGGAGCGTGCTTGCGAAGCCAGGGTATTCCCAGCAAAATTGGATTAATAGCCAAAGGCAAGACGTTGAAGGCTAGTGGAGACGCTCTACTAAGGCCTGGTGTATGAAGTTCCCGGCCGCTCCAGAATCCAAATATCCTGGGACAGAATGTGAGGCACTAGCCAGCATAGAGATCGTAATCGAGAGTTTAGGCGAGAATTTTATAGAAGACATAGGTTCACCTAGGGTAGTCTCTCCTATTAACCCTAGGTGCTGGAGTTTCCGAGGACACTGCCGCACAAAATGACCCATCCACAGTACTGGAATAGGTTAGCTGCACCTCTGTGCTGCCGCTCTCTTGGTCTGATAATCTGATCCGATCAACCTGCACAGTTTCTTCAGAGATAGTAGCAGCAGGAAGTAGCAGGGGTCTCTGAAAATTAGGCACCAGTCTAGAGGGCTTCCTCTCTCGGAGGGCTTCCTGAGAGCGTTCTCGGAACCTTAGGTATATGGGGGTAGCCAAGCGAATCAGGGCATTCAGAGTGGAAGGGAGATCACGACCTGCCAGCTCATCTTTAATCCTACTAGCTAAACCTTGCTAGAAGGTTGCTACTAGGGCCCCATTGATCCAAGCAAGTTCTGCTGCGAGAGTCCGAAATTGTTTGGCATATTCTCCTACCATTGAACCAACTTAACGAAGGGAAGCGGCGGCAGAAGATGCACGGCCAGGTTCCTCGGAGAGGGTGCGGAATGTTTTCAGGAAGTACTAAAGATTAGTGGACTCCGGTACTTTATGTTCCCAGAGGGGATACGCCCATGCCAAGGGCTTGTCAGAGAACAGGGAGATGATGATGAAGGCTATTTTCCTCTGGTCAGACGGAAACAGATGAGAAGGCAGGTGAAAGTGGATCTTACATAGATTGAGGAAGCCTCGACAGGTTTTGGGGCCCCCATCATAGGAGAGTGGAAGTGGCAATTGAATTCCGGCTCCAGAGCTGACTGGAACTATGGCTAGTTGAGGGGTAGCTGGGGGTACCACTTGTGGAGCTGCCAGAGTAGCAACAAGATCGATGTCCAGGCGACTAGCGATGGAATTCAACACTTGCAACAACTGATCCTGGCGTGATTGGAGATCTCGCATTTATTCTTGCATTGCTTGAACTGCCGTCTTGGGTTGACCATTTGGATCCATGGCCTGAGCAAACGGTAAAGTCCACCGGGGCTGTGGACCCACTGGGCCACTCTGCCATAATGGAGTAGCAGGTGGTCAAACAATATAGGACAGTCACTGGTCGGTGGTACCTGGATGGCCGGCTGGTGCCAGATTATCGGGGGCTGGCTTGTGCTGGATTATCGGTATGTGGCTTGTGCTGGTTTATCGGTAGCTGACTTGTGCTGGGTTATCTGAAACTGGTTTGTGCTGGATTAACGGAAGCAGAACTTTTCTCTGACACTGGATACAGATACTGGACTTGTCATGGCTACTGGACTTGACGCGGATACTGAAGTCGTCACGGACACTGGACACGGATACGGAAATCAGTAACAGACTACGGAACCTTTGTAGACTAACACTAGATTAGCAACATGCTCAGGCCCTGAGGAACTGGGCAGAGTTCCTTATAAAGTCTAGGATGTGCTGAGATGGGTTGGTTGCAATATTCCTGGTGCATGCACTGGCCCTTTCAGAATGGGGATGAGCGCGCGCGCACGTAGGGTACAGAGCGGTGGAGAGAGCAGAGCTCGCCGGCGGGCTGCGATCCGAACAGATTCAGCTAATGAATTTACAAGAAAACCTGTGGCCTGTAATAATAAAGGAAGAGAGGTTAAGATAACTGCATTTGCCGTATCTTCCACAAAATGGACCTCTAACTGGTTTAACCATCGGAACAAGGATCTAGCAACACAGGTAGAAGTCATGTTGGCTTTCAGGAGAACTTCCGAAGTATCCCAGGACTTCCTAAGTAGGCTATCATGTTTTTAGCTGAGAGACGTCTTCAAATGGGAGAATGCTTTTCTATCCCACTTTTGCTACTTGGTCATCAACATTGGAGGATTCATCCCAAGTAGACATAAACTCTTTATCAAAAGGAAAACGTTCCTTCATTTCTCTAGAAATACTCAATTTCTTTTTAGGGTCCAACCATTCATTTTTTAATTATGAACTGGAAAATCTATTTTTTTCTTTTCCCCCAGACCAGCAAACATTTCAACCTGAACGGTTTTTACTTCTTGTATTTCTTAAATACCCAGAGTTGTTCTTATGGCCTGAAGAAGTTAATTTATGAATTCTGAGCCTGTGCTGATTGAGAAATTTCTCCTTCCTCCAAAACCTCAGTCACAGTGGAAGCTAGGTCTCGTTCGGACTCCGAGGATAACTGTTCCAGGCAGTGGCGTAACTACCACTGTAGCAGCCATTGCGGCTGCTACAAGGCCTGCGGCGTGAAGGGTCCCGTGGGCACGGGCCCCCCCATGCCCGGTGGCACCGCTATGGCTGATACAGTGGTAGCGACGCCACATTTAATAATTAGTATCTGCATCTTAAGGACGCAGATACTATTGAACACTATGGCGGAGCAGGGAGATATCAACCTGCTCTGCCATTTACTAGGCTACAAGTCACGTTCGGCCTGTAGCCTATCAGGCGCATGGTCAGGATCCCTGCATAGGCCGGCATGATGACTTCACTCGATCACGCCGGCCTACGCATATATAGGTGAGTATAAAGGTGAGTATAAAGTTTTTTGTTTTATTTGTTTGGGGGAGGGGGGCTGTATGGCACTATCTACAGGGGGTGCTGTAAGGCACTATCTACAGGGCGGCTGTATGGCACTATCTACAAGATGGAGGTGGGGGCGCTATCGACGGGGGCTGTATGGCACTATTTACAAGGGGGAGGTGGGGGCGCTATCTACAGGGGGCTGTGTGGCACTATCTACAGGGGGCTTTATGGCACTATCTACAAGGGGGAGATGGGGGCGCTATTTACAAGAGGGATGTATGGCACTATCTACAAGGAGGAGGTGGGGGCACTATCTACAAGTGGGAGCTGTATGTCAACTGTCTACAAGGGGGAGGGGGCACTATCTACAGGAGGGAATGGTGGCACTATCTACAGGGTGCTGTATGTCAGAATCCACAGGGGGGCACTATCTACAAGGGGGGCTGTGTGTGGCACTTAGGGGAGGGGGGACCCAGTCAAAAGTTTGCTATTGGGCCCAGTCTTTCCTAGTTATGCCCCTGGTTCCAGGACATCTATCTTCCTCTTTTTTTTTAAGGGGATGGGCCTGGTGTGTCCTTCTGAACAGATAGGATGTCATAGATGATTGAATCTCATGACAGACTAGGGATTTTATCTCATCCATGAGAGAGGGTTGTTCTTCATTAGGAATCCTTTTTGTACAGGGCTGACAGAGGGGTTTCTTATGAATTGAGGGAAGTTTAATTGCACGTATAGCACACCTGCAGACATTTCTCCCATTGGATCTAGATTTATGTGCCCCATCCTTTTCTCCCCAGGAAACACAAGGGAGAGAAGAATGAAAAGGGAACCCCCAATAAAGAAATACTGGACCCACCCCTTTGACCAGCACTTACTGGGCCAGGGATTGCGCTGGGCTCAGCAGATTCAGAGCGGATAGCATCATCAGACATAATGGAAGCATAAACTTGTCCTACCTTAGGCAATGGAATCTCAGATCGGGTGGCAGATAAGGGGTGTCACCGGGATTGCGCGATGTCCTCATCCAATGTGAGGCCTCCTCCTCCAGAAGGCCCACATTAGCAGAAGGCCTTAGTATCCAATTCTGTAATAGGCTTTGTCCAGTGAATGGCAGCAGCATCTTCCATTCAATAACCGGTAAACGCTGCTCACAGCAACCATAGATTGACTTCCGGGTAAACCAGAAGTCCAGAGCCACGTGAGACGCGACACTGTGGCGTAAGCGTGCACTCACATTTGTTCCAAAGACCGGAAGTACTAGTGTGGACCGCACGCTCCATGGATAGCAGAAGGGGGAGAAGGCGGCTGGGGACCAAAGGAACGAAGCCAGCCTGAACCACATCCAACATTACTGGTGTGCCGGAGGATGGGATCTGCGAGCAGATGCAGTAACAGGGGAGGAAGGAACATGTCGATCGACCACCACTGCCTGGTAAAAGAATAAATCTACAGCTAAATCTTCACCGACCATGTCTAGCCTCTCTGTCTAAAGGAACAGGAAAACTCTGATATGCTGGGGGAGGTGGTGCCTTTTTAACTCTCTGTTTCCTATCCCTATTTAGACATGAAGTCAACCTCCCGTGTGCTGTCATGGAGGATAATTGGGCAAAAATAGTTTTCAGTAGTGAACCAAATAAAAATCTATATTAAAAGTTAAAAAAAAAAAACTTTTCCCATTTTTAAATTAAAAAGTTGTTGTTGTTTGGTCACCCTCGCTCCCCAAAAAAAATATAATAAAATGTGATCAAACAGTCTCCTGTACCATGGAATGGTATCAATAAAAACTGCAGCTCGCCCGCAAAAAATAAGCCCTGACACCTCTCAATCGACGGAAAAAGAAAAAAGTTATGGCTCTCAGAATATGGAGACACAAAACTATTATTTATTGTTTTTAACAAGCCCTCATAGGGCTATATCCACGAAAAAAGAAAAATGTTATGGCTTTTGGAAGGCAGAGAGGAAAAAACAAAAATGAAAAAATTTAAATTGGCCGTGCCATTGAGGGGTTAATGTTATGACTGAATGTTGTAATATGCCTATACAATGGCATACATCAGACATATACCTCCGGTATACAATGCAAATGCAGTGTGCATAGGACCTAAGTTTTTTTTTACATTTATTAACAATTATGTTAAAAAAAAAAACCTCCTGGTTCTGGGAACCACTTTAAATAGTATATTTCAATAATTAAATGTGTTTTCGGCATTCATTTTTGGAGAAGTAGTTAAACTCAACAGAATCTAATGTATGCTGGGTGCCCGACTGTACAAGGATTGGGTATGCTGGATTTCAACACACGAGATCCTTTGTTCTGCCAGGCAGGGAGATTTTCTAGCTCGACACATAGTTGGTATGTATGGTCAGCTTAAAAGGGTTGTCCCAAATTAACAACTTATCCACTATGCACAGGATAGATAAGTGTTTGATCGCTGGGAGTCTCGCCGCTGAACGCACCGAGTACAGCTCTCCGCCATCTCCGTCAGTCCCATAAAGAATGAATAGAGCGTATGTGTGAACGCCGCTCCATTCAAACAGGGCACTTCAGGCCCATGTTCTCGTGATCGGTCAATAGGTAATAAGTTGTTATGTGGGACCAGCCCTTTAAGGCCCCATGTATATGTAGCGCAATTGTTGCAGATTTTCCATCCAGTTGTCGGGGCAGATAGCGGAAGATAATTGCAGGTAAGTGGATGAGGTTTAAAAAAAATCTCATCCATGTGCCGCTGAACATTTTCCGCTCAGAAATCGAAGCATGCTGCAGATTTTTAAATCCACAGCATTCTCATTTTGTTCTGGATGTTTACTGTGGATTTCACCCTTTTCAACGTCAAAGAGTTAAAATCTGCATTCAACACGTGATGATATGTTGATTCAGTACTAGTATTGCATACATCTACCATAAAATAATGTATACAATAACATACATCAGTGCTGTGTTTTGTCATACCTCTGTACAATAAACATCTGTGGGTATATTATAGTATGGATCTGTATACTACAATATACAGACAAGGTAATATAATGAGGTGCAAAAATGCACAATGATAACACCTAGGTAATTCAATATTTAACCCCTTCCCGACATCCGCCGTATATATACGGCGCACACCGGGTGGGGGAGTATGGAGCGGGCTCACAGGCTGAGCCCGCTCCATAGAGCAAGTGTGTTGGCTGTGTGTTACAGCCGACACTTCCGGGTAACTAACAGGATCCCGCTCGAGCGCGATCCCGCTTGTTTAACCCGTTAAATGCCACGGTCAATAGCGACCGCGGCATTTAAATGACTAAAAACAGGGGGCGACCACCTGTAATGTTCCAATGGCCCCCCCCCCCCCCCGCGGCGAGATCGGAGTGTGCCGTTGGTTGGCATGGCAGCCTGGGGGCCTGATGAAGGCCCCCAGGTCCGCCATCTTTGTACTCCTATAAAGGGGGACAATTAAAGAACAGTGAAATAAAGTTTTTTTATTAAATAAAAAAAAAATTAAGAGTTAAAAAAAAAACAACATTTTCCCTCAAACACAATGCAAAAAAAAACAAAAACAGATAACATAACTGGTATCGACGCATCCGTAAAAGTCGTAACTATTACAATATATCATTATATCATCAGCCAAGGTCTGAACATGTAGGACCCCTAGATAGTGGTAATGGGGAGTTGGTCACAGGGGATCAAGAGAAGGCAGAGTTACTAAATGGGTTCTTTAGCTCTGTATATACAACAGAAGAAAGAGCAGCAGATATAGCCGGTGCCAGTGCTGTTAATATATCAGTTGATATACTGAATTGGATGAATGTAGATATGGTACAAGCTAAATTAAATAAAATAAACGTACACAAGGCCCCGGCACCAGATGGGTTACACCCTCGAATTCTTAAAGAGCTTAGTTCAGTTATTTCTGTCCCCCTTTTCATAATATTCAGAGATGCTCTAGTGACTGGTATAGTGCCAAGGGACTGGCGCAGGGCAAATGTGGTGCCTATTTTCAAAAAGGGCTCTAGGTGAGGGGATATTGAGGGACTATATACAGGATTATGTGACAAAAAATAGTATTATAAGTGACAGCCAGCACGGTTTTACTAAGGACAGAAGTTGTCAAACTAACCTGATCTGTTTTTATGAAGAGGTGAGCAGAAGCCTAGACAGAGGGGCCGCTGTGGATATAGTGTTTTTGGACTTTGCAAAGGCATTTGACACTGTCCCCCATAGACGCCTAATGGGTAAATTAAGGACTATAGGCTTAGAAAATATAGTTTGTAATTGGATTGAGAATTGGCTCAAGGACCGTATCCAGAGAGTTGTGGTCAATGATTCCTACTCTGAATGGTCCCCGGTAATAAGTGGTGTACCCCAGGGTTCAGTGCTGGGACCACTATTATTCAACTTATTTATTAATGATATAGAGGATGGGATTAATAGCACTATTTCTATTTTTGCAGATGACACCAAGCTATGTAATATAGTTCAGTCTTTGGAAGATGTTCGTGAATTGCAAGCAGATTTAAACAAACTAAGTGTTTGGGCATCCAGTTGGCAAATGAAGTTTAATGTAGATAAATGTAAAGTTATGCACCTGGGTACCAACAACCTGCATGCAACATATGTCCTAAGGGGAGCTACACGGGGGGAGTCACTTGTTGAGAAGGATCTGGGTGTACTTGTAAATCATAAACTAAATAACAGCATGCAGTGTCAATCAGCTGCTTCAAAGGCCAGCAGGATATTGTCGTGTATTAAAAGAGGCATGGACTCGCGGGACAGGGATGTAATATTACCACTTTACAAAGCATTAGTGAGGCCTCATCTAGAATATGCAGTTCAGTTCTGGGCTCCAGTTCATAGAAAGGATGCCCTGGAGTTGGAAAAAATACAAAGAAGAGCAACAAAGCTAATTAGGGGCATGGAGAATCGAAGTTATGAGGAAAGATTAAAAGAATTAAACCTATTTAGCCTTGAAAAAAGACGACTAAGGGGGGACATGATTAATTTATATAAATATATTAATGGCACATACAAAAAATATGGTGAAATCCTGTTCCATGTAAAACCCCCTCAAAAAACAAGGGGGCACTCCCTCCGTCTGGAGAAAAAAAGGTTCAACCTGCAGAGGCGACAAGGCTTCTTTACTGTGAGAACTGTGAATCTATGGAATAGTCTACCGCAGGAGCTGGTCACAGCAGGGACAGTAGATGGCTTTAAAAAAGGGTTAGATAATTTCCTAGAACAAAAAAGTATTAGCTCCTATGTGTAGAAATGTTTCCCTTCCCTTTTCCCGTCCCTTGGTTGAACTTGATGGACATGTGTCTTTTTTCAGCCGTACTAACTATGTAACTATATAGTACACACGGTGAACGCCATAAAAAAATATCAGAATTGCTGTTTTTTGGTCACTTCATCTCCCACAAAAAAATAAATAAAAAGTGATCAAAAAGTCCCATATACCCCAAAATGGTACCAAGATAAACTACAGCTCACCCTGCAAAAAATAAGCCCTCATGCCGCTAAATTCACAGAAAAATAAAAAAGTTATGGCTCTCAGAATATGGCAACAAAACTCAAATTTTATTTTTAACAACCAGTTTTTTCTTTGTAAAAGTAGTAAATCATAAAGCAAACTATAAATTTGATATCACTGTAATCGTATTGACCCGCAGAATAAACTTAACATGTAGTTTTTACCACACGGTGAACGCCGTAAAAACAAAACCACCCAAAAGCTTGAGGAATCGCTGTTTTTTCCAATTCCACCCCACATATAATTTTTTTCTCATTTCCCACTACATTATATGGTACAAAAAAATGGTAATGTTAAAATCTACAACTTGTCCCGCAAAAAACAAGCCCACATACGGCAATATTGATGGAAAAATAAAAAAGCTATGGTATTTGGAATGTGGGGATGAAAAAACAAAAGTGAAAATCCGAAAATTGGCTGCGGCGGGAAAGGGTTAAGGAGTAGTTATCTAGATAGTCCCTGCTCAATATACCCAAAATTGGAAAACCTACAAAATAGAGCCGCACCAGAACATGATCCAATATCCACATCTTTATTAATACAGTACAAGTAGAAAAATCTTCATAGTAATTATTATAAAAACATAGGCCACCATTTTTGCCACATATATACACATGATACTTATCACGTAAAAAGGACCAAGGGCTAACCAAATAGTTATCTGCTAACAGTTTGGTGTATATTTGTATACTCAATATGTTACTTTACCAATATACCCATTGTTTACTCTTATCACGGACTATGGTCGTATGGCACTTTACTGATGATATGAGTGTGATTGAAGCTCTAGGTTCGTGTGTTACTTTTACATGATGACCATCACGTGTATTTGTGTGGTGAAAATGGCAGCCTATGTCTTTATATGCTTTGGTTCAACAATTCCTGAATAGTACATTTTGTAACGTTTCTATTTGTACTATATCTATATAGATGTAGATATTGCATCATGGTCTGATGTGGCTCTTTTTTGTAGGTTTTAAAAAATAGTTATGGCCAACAAACATCGTGCGTATATGTCCTCCTTTTAAAATATTAATATTACTATTTAAATTCGTATTCATGATTTTACACTTGAGGAAAGTGTACTTGCCTTAGTCATGTGATTGACCTTGCTGAATAAAAAATCATTTTCATAAACAAATCTATTCCACGCGATAGTTGTGTTAATGTACTGCAAATAAATTGTTATTTCCGCTAAGAAAAAAATGTATTGTGGAGGTGCCCAGCCTTCCAGCAAACAAGCAGTGCCTACTCACGCATGCATTGTAGTCCACGCCTATTTACAAGTGACCTGGTGCATAAAGTGCATTTGGCGTGACTTGAGAAACAGCCTGGCACCAGCTCATGCCCATTGGCATTTATCCATTTGTCCTTTGGATCTCTGCCTTTTTCTTTCTGTTGTTCTTTCATCTTACCCTAGAAGACAAAACATTAATAATAAAGCATGGTTGTGTCAGAAATGCATTTATTTATTGACTTAATTGGGGAGACACTCTGCTTTTACATTATTGCGTAAGTCTGTATAACAAAAAACAAACATTTCACTAACTTTGTCTTGTTTATAGATGAATTTTAAAGGATAGGGACACCTTTAACATAGAAAACACACGCACGCACGCACACACACACACACACACACACACACACACACACACAAACAAATATATATATATGTTAGTGAAAACCCAGAGTTGAAAGAGTTGCAATGAGGCTGCAATCGCCATTCCTTCATTCATTTCTAGACCCCATGATATGCAGTTTGCAACCTGCTCCTGGTTTCAGACTTTCCTCATGTGGTTGTGTCCTTTTCTCCTCCTACAGTGCATGAGAGAGCTCTTCTCCTTTGTGCTGACACACTGATGCTGAGGAGTGATTTCTACCCACCCTCCCCTGCAGAGTGTTGTGGCCCCTCTCCTGTCCCTCTCTACAATGATAGCCTGTGTCATTCCCCTTCGCTCCCCCTGTGCTTTCTTCGCTTTCCTTACTCTGATACAGTTTAGCCTGTCTGATCTGCTTTCCTTAAAAACTTAAATGTGTTCCCCCTCTCCACACTCTGATCTGTCAACCTCCAACCTCCTTGCTGCTATCTCTAACATGACGTCCGCTCCTAACCGTGCAGTGTGCTGTAGAGTTACGTCAGAATTTGAAGGACAATCAGTTATGTGAAGGAGTTACACAGACTATGTGGAGTTAATAAGACTTTTTAGAATGTTGCTTAATTTTGTATTTAGGAAGCAAATTAACAAAAAAAATGACACTGCAAAGGCGTCCATGAACAAATGATTTTTAACAAATTATTTTAACATTAAAAACAAATGTACATTTTTCTGGAGATTACAGTATAATTGGCATACAGAAGAAAATGGGCTGAGTTCTAATACAGAACCCTAGAATGGGAAGTCTGCTCTTTCCCACCTGCACCCTGAACATTTCAAGAATATGGTTAGTTTGATTGGCCTATGTGAAAGAAATATTGTGGTTTTAGCAAACACATGGTTTTCCTTGTATAATGAAAAGTTATAAAATGTTCCAATATAATTTCTGTATAAATTCCTCTTGGTTTTCAAGATCTCTGCTGGCAGTCATTCAACAGGAACCTTTATTGTTTTATTCCTGTACCTTCATAGTTTACTTTCAGTGAATAAAAATCTGTCCTGGTCATGTGATGGTCACACAGGTAAATGGCTACAGCATGATTATCACAGCTGTTTCTTATAATGAGCTCCGCATCCACGTGTCCCCCACATTTCAGGCATGCGGGAATCACTGGGATAATGTAACTACATGAATTGGTGAGATTAAAAAAAATAATATTTGTATCATTGATTTCTTATAACTATGTATTACTTATATATGTGTGTATGTTTTCATATGAGGGTTTATTAGTTTATATATTGATTACAGGAGAAAACTGATCACTGTACCTATAAGGCTTCGTTCACTTATGTGTCAGGGCTACGTTCCGTCTGAGCTTCCCATCGGAACGGAGCCCTGGCTGACACAAACTGAAACTAAAGGTTTCCGTTTCCATCACCATTGATTTCAATGGTCACGGATCCGGTGCCAATGGTTTCAGTTTGTCTCCGTTGTGCAAGGGTTCCGTCGTTTTAACAGGATGAATACCATAGTTGACTACGTTATTCATCCTGTCAAAAGGACCTTTGGTTTCAGTTTGTGTCAGTCAGGGCTCTGTTTCGATGGCTACATTCACACGACAGTGAAAAATAATGGCCATTAAAAACTGATCAACTGTCAGTTTTTCATGGCCATTTTGCATCAGTGTGTCTCTAAATTTCCATCCATTTCCAGTCCGTCTGTCCATTTTTAATGGCCGTTTGAAATCCGTTTTTTATGGGCGTTAAAAAATAAAATAAAAAAAAGGATGGATTTCATTTGTCAGGTTTTTTTGTCCCAACCCCCTATAAACACTACAGTGCCTATGTAGATAGTGCCACAATGTTCCTGTAGATAGTGCCACAGTGCCCACTGTAGATAATGCCCACATAGTACCACAGTGCCCAAATAGAGCCACAGTGCCCACTGTAGATAGTGCCACAGTGCCCACATATAAAGTACCAGTGCCCACATAGTGCCACAGTGTCTACATATAAAGTGACATAGTGCCCACATATAAAGTGCCAGTGCCTACATAGTGCAATAGTGCCCATTGTAGATAGTGCCACATTGCCCACATAGTACCACAGTGCCCATGTAGATAGCGCCAGTGTCCCCAGTAGATAGTGCCACACCCCCATATAGCACCACACCCCCCTGTAGACAGCAGATCCCTGTAGATGGCACCCCCCTTGTAGATAACACACCCCCTTGTAGATACCACCCCTCCCTTGTAGATCGCGCCACTGTAGGAGCGGAATCCCTATGGACAGAGATTCCTCATAGACGGAGCCCCTTACGTCTCTGTCCATAGATAAGACTGGAGTCCCCAGCCAGAGATCTTGCAATGCTCGGGCCGGGGATTCCATTGTTGAATGTCCTGACTTCACTGTCCTTATATGGACAGTAATGTCAAGGGCTTCCCCGGGTTCAGCCCTCAAAGAAGCGCTGTGTGCGGGGAGTCCCCGGCCAAGATCAATTTTTACCGGCCTTTACAAGGATTGCTTCATAAAAAAACGTCTGGTAAAACTGATCCATTGACTTCAATGGGAGCTGTCTGGACGTGAAAACTGCCAAAAATAGGACATGTGAATACACCCATAGAACTTTGTTGTTCTGAAAACGGCCGAGTTTCACTGTCGTGTGAATGTAGCCTAAGGGATTTTTTATTTTATTTTCTACAAACAACAGTATAATATTTTTGGCAGGGATAGTGTAATATGTGAGTTGTTCATGTTTATTTTCACCCAACCACTATTCATGGAACAGAAAGTGAGTGCCCAACCATTGCTTGCTTCGCGCTTAAAACTAATTTTTGTACCTTATCCTTTTGCCAGGATCCAGTAACTCTGTTCTTCAAGGAGCTAAGCCTTCTTTTCACTTTTGTCCCTCTTTCCACTTTTTCAGGTTTCCCTGTATCCTCTGTCCTTTATGTGGGGAGAAAGTAATAAAATATGTAAGCTAGGTGCAACATCTAAGATGCTTCACAAATAGGCTAAAAACATGGATAGAAGTTTTGACGATTACTTTTTCTTTTCCACCTATCAGCCATTTTGCTCATTAAAAAAAAAAAATGTACTGAAAAGAGGTATGGGAGAGAGGGAAAAGTTGAGATCTCGTTTAGGGATACACAGGCTAATATATCAGGAAATTGCAGATTTGCAATGTCCTTATATACTCTCACTGCAAACAGTAGAAAAGCAACAGGGTGTTTTCCATGTAGTCTACAGACTGTTTTACAATAGACCTCCATAAATCAGAGTCTATAGCTTAAAGGCTACGTAGACCTTTTAAATTGTTGTGTTTTTTCCCCTTTTTTTAATAAAATTGTCCATCAGTGTGTTTGCCGCAACTTCCTAAATACATTTTATTAAAAATGATTTTTTTCTTTTCTGGATACAGCTGCTTTTTTTCCTGTATACAGAGCAGTTGTATCCTTCGTAAAGACCTGAATCCGTTCTGTCCACAAGACTTGCGGGTTCAGTGATAGCGGGTCCTGCTAGATCCACCTGTAATCTATCACATCTAAGTTATGAACTTAGATGTGATCGGTGACAGCTTGATCCTGCGTGTCAGAGACACGCAGGACCCACAGGTACTGAACCAGTCAGTGCCGCTGACCTGACGGATATAGGATTCAGCGCAAGACACAGCCGCTCTGTATACAGGATATAAAGAAGCTGTATTTTTATTTAAAAAACAAAACACGATTTTAAAGGTGTACATGGCCTTTAATAAGTTCCATAAGCAACCTATACTTTCCTCTGTCCTATTCCTTGCAGCAGGAGCCAATCTGTTAGTGAGAGTATATAAGGGAATTGAAGTTAGTACAATTCCCTTATACATTAGCCTGTGTACCTTGAAAATATCTGCATATCATAGTAAAGATTAGTAATGGCTTCCTATGTAATATGTTAGGTTTCCCCACATAAATTACCCACTCGTTTGACAGGAACTCGAACCAGGTCAAATTTTGCTTCGGCTCACTGCTCCCTTCTTGCTTATTTTTGGTTCTAAGTAGGTAAAGTATAAAAGTCACGTTTCATAAATCCATGTTCATTCCAAAACAACAAATTAAATATTACTAATAGGAATAATTAACCAGGTCAATGCCCAGTGTTGCATAATCCTCCCAAGACATGCCATTTTTGTCTTACTGGCTAAATCTATTAACAAAGTGTTTATCTTCTAATAAACCATGGCCAGTACAAAGAAAATACATTGCCAGGAAGTAAACTTTGGAGCCACTTTTATTTATGCAAGCAGCAGCAAAGCAATCAAATCTCTCCCAGCATCGGCTATAACAGCCTGTATTTTTACAATGGATAGAGTAGAGGTATGTTATGATGGTTAACAACACAGTGCAAAAGCTCCTCTCTCCATTTACAGAATGCAGTCTGCTGTAATCAATGCCTGTATTGTGCTGACAGCAGCAGAAGCTGCAGGGAATCTGAACATTAGGGTACGATAACAAAAACGAATGCACACATACCCATGATACTGTTTCAGTTCTTGGAGCACTTGTTGCACAAATAGTCTGCAAAGAAGAAAATGTGTTCAAGGCAACATTTTTCCTATAATTTACTAATCTAATTTGAAGGTTTAAGGAGGACCTGTCAACTCTCCTCACCAGGTTAGGGAAATAACTATTCTGGAGCATATTTTCTTAGATCGCTGCATTGTGCCATTAATTTGTTATTCCTCATATAAATGTATGAATACATTTACAACTGGATGTTTCTAGTTACCCTGATAATAGGATGTGTCCCTACACGCTACTCACTTATGTGTGAGTGTGTGTATGTGTACATATATATATATATATGTGTGTGTATATATGTATATGTGTGTGTATTATGCAGGGGTATAGCTGGGAGGGACTTCAGGGGCTCTTAGAGACTAGGCTGCCTGCAAACAGTGGAGACAGGCAGTTAGTTAGTCCAAAACATCTAATGTTTTTCAATGCACCCTTAAGGCCCTATTTTTGTTACGGCCCTCACATGGCTGCATTAAAATCCAATGGGGCTATTTACTCGGCCTGAAGTCCCCAAGCAGAGCATCAGCTAGCGCTCTGCCAGGGGACTCCAGCAGTGCTCCTGTCGTCACTGTCCATATATGGACAGTGACATCAGGACTTTTCCCAGAGACAGAATCCTGGGGCAGAGCCTCTATTAGTGTTATGTCCGGGGACTCCGACACTGGGGGAGCCCCTGACCTCACTTTCCATACGGTATATGGACAGTGACGTCGGGAGCTTTCCCTGGACCGTAGTCCTGGGTCATATCCTAGAATAGCGCTCTGCTTGGGGACTCCAGCACTGCTCCTGATGTCACTATCCATATATGTGCAGTGACGTCAGGAGTTTCCCATCTCTCCAGCACTAGACCCAGGAAAGGGAAGTATAATAATTGTTTTGCTTTTATGTGTTACTGATTATTTATCTTTTTGTGTTTTTTGACAGGTTCGGTTGTTGGACTACTTCTGATTCGAGGACTACCTCGATGACTGCGGGTTTTTTTATTCTAAAAAAAAAGGTTAACGAGGTTTGTGTGGGGGGTTTTAATTTCAATAAAATACTTTTTCATGTCAGTTTTTTGTAACTATATTACTACTGCCTTAGTAATGGCCGCTGTCTGATTGACAGCATCCATTACGAAGGAGGGGCTTAGTGTTAGCTAGTGAAAAGGCTAACTCTAACCCCCCCCCATTATTAACCCGGTACCCATCGTCACCAGGGGTACCGGGAAGAGCCGGGTACGATCCAGTACCCGACTATCTGTAATGATGGTCGGGCAATGGGGCAGCCGCAGGCTGGTACTATTAGACTGGGAAAGCCCCCCCATTTTTCATAACTAGCCAGATACAACATAGCAGCAGCAGGCTAGCATTACCAGGGTAGGAAGGACCACAATTTTTGGGCTTTCCCAGTCTAATAATACCAGCCTGCGGCCGCCCTAGTGCCCAACCATCACTACAGATGGTCGGGTACTGTATCGTACCCGGCTCTTCCCTGTACCCCTGTTTAACAGACATTAAAAAATTTTTTTTTAATGAAATCACAAACCCCCACACAACCCTCATTAACCATTTTATTGAGAATAAAAAAAATGCCGTCATCGAAGTAGTCTTCGAATCTTAAGTAGTCCAACAACCGAACCTGTAAAAAAACACAAAAAAAATAAATAATTAGTAACACATAAAAAAGGAAAGCAATTATGACACTTACGTTTCCTGGGTTCAGCGCTGGAGCCGCAATGTCAGCGAGCTACGCTGTTTCCGTAACTTCAGGAGTTATAAGGCAGCATCAACTCTAAATACGGCCCAGCTTTTACCAACATTCTCCCCCATGCCCCCACCCACTTAACCTCTGCCTTCTAAGCCCCTCTCCCCTCCTCCCACAGAGCCTGTGCCACCATCTACCCCCCACTACAAATAAAGGTTCAAAATCCTCTTCAGTGTCCCCTGCACCCCATGAGACCCCACCTGCCACTTTCTGTTCCCCATAGTACCCCTACCACTTGCTGCCCGGCATTTTACCGGACAATATATTGCAGCATGCTGCACTATTTTGGTCACAATTTTTTTTTACCTGCTTTTTTTACCAGCTTCTAAGGCATCTTTCACACCATGGTATTTCTATCAGTTTACTGTATGTGGTGGGAAAGCTCCTGACGCTTATGATAAATGAATCCATAGACCTCCATACACCCAACAGAGGCTAAAAAAGCTTTTTTTTGCTGCGTGGCATAGCTTTGAAGGCTGCGCTATTCCAATGCACATAAATGTGCTTTTTTTTTTGGGTTAACATGGGCGCCTATGGAAGACACGCAGCAGAGACATTCGTATTTTAAACAGTTTAATGCATCTCCTGGGAGCTTCATCAGCACATACATTATATTAATAGAAATACTGTGGTGTTAAAGCGTCTAATGCAGATGTGAACACAGCCCAATGCTGACAATAATAATAAAGCTGCATTATTAGATCTATCACCAATGTGGCTACAGCTAACGGTTTGCTGACCCTGCCTACTTGTGCTGGCCCCACCCACAACATGAGGCCATGTTTAAATTTTTTTCCTGGAGCACTTGAAGCTCCCAATCCGCCCCTGCCCAACAACCTTATCACCCATATGAGAAGTGCCCCTTTCTTTTTTATTGTTTTTAGCACACCGTGTCAGCTATATTTCCAGTCAAACATGACGACGATAGCGAAATGCATGTCAGGGTATTGAGGGGGACTGGCTCTGTACGAGATCCCTAGTTTGCCTACACTACGTAAACCCTTTTTTTCTATATTTTTGGCTTATGTTCTATGTCTGATTTGGTGCTTTATTTGATCAGAGTGTTCTCGGACATGTTACATTGCATGTTGCACTTTATATGTGATGGAGCTTTGCAGATTCTAAAGCTTATATAGCCTAGGTAAAACTACTAAATATAGAACACAAGTGCACCATTGTTTTGTAGTACAGAATAGTCTTGCTGGATGTTTATTTTTATCTTTTGTCTTGTATATTATCTCTAGGGTACTAGTCACTTGTATATATAAATATTTTTAATATATTGCTAGAATAAAGTTGACTCTATATATATATATATATATATATATATATATATATATATATATATATATATATATATATACACATACACATATGTATACATATATACACACACACTATTACAGATCTCCTTTTTCTGTTCTTAATTGATCTCATTTGATGATGGTTTTGTGATTTTCACTACCTATATAACGAATATGGAGTAATATTCTACTATATGATGCTATTGCAGACCTCTTGTTGTGCCTTATTCTTGTAACAGTACTTTTTTGAGTACACTATATAAACATTTTTTTTTCAATATTCTTGACATGTATTATTTGGGATATGTGATATCACTGCTTTGAGTTTATTTTTGTGATTAAGTTTACAGACTGTTTGATAAAGGTCTATTCCTGAAACGTTACACTAGTTTGTGCTGTGGATTACTATTGAAAAGTTGTTCTATCTACGAAACAATATTGAGCATTGTAATATATACTGTTATGGCTGATCAGGATGTAACGAAAAAACAAGTTCGAGCCATGGACAGTCACATTAAAATGGTCTCATGTAAATATACTTTGCACACAATTTGAGTTCCTTAAGTGTACTTTAATCCCTCAATGACGTGGTTGATTTAAATCTTTTTATATAATTAAGCATTATTTTATTTATTTATTTATATATATATATATATATATATATATATATACATATAAAAATGTGCAGAAAGCAGAGCAGCACAGTAAAGTTATGCGGGTGCCAAGCTTCTGGGGGTCCGACCTTACCCCACCCAAACATCCAGTGCAGAAATGTAGTATATATATATATATATATAATCTTGTTCTTTAAAAAAAATATATGTTTATTTTTCTTTTTATTCCCATTTTTTTTATTTTTCTGTTTTATTTCTTTAGTTTACCACCTTGCAACCACTTATACACCACTAGGGGGAGCTCACTGCATATGGATTTATAAAGCTCCCACTGAATCAATGTTAGCTCTATAAATCTTTATACTACAGCTAATGGTGGCTGCTGGCAGAAAGAGTTGTCATTTAAAGAGGCTCTGTCACCTTATTATAAGTGCCCTATCTCCTACATAATGTGATCGGCGCTGTAATGTAGATCACAACAGTGGTTTTTATTTTGAAAAAGTATCAATTTTGAGCAAGTTTTGAGCAATTTTAGATTTATGCTAATTACTTTCTTAATAGACAACTGGGCGTGTTTTTACTTTTTTACCAACTGGGCGTTGTAAAGAGAAGTGTATGACGCTGACCAATCAGCGTCATACACTTCTCTCCATTCATTTTTTGCAGTACTTGCAACACAGAGTGATCTCGCGAGATCACGCTATGCAGTCACTCCTACATTAAATTTACCGAAGTGTCTTGAGAGTGAATAGACATCACCTCCAGCCAGAACGTGATGTCTATTCACACTCACGACACTTCAGTAAAGTTGCTGTGAATGACAGATCTCGTGAGATCACACTGTGCTGTGTGAGTAAGTCCCCAAGAAACGTTACCATTGTAGCTACAGAGAAGATGAAAAGTAAATTGATCAGTTGCTTTACCCTCCCATCGGTGTGTGCTGATAGGTGGGTGTGAAGGAAAAGACGCTGTTGCGGTTTTGCAGTCACAGCACTGCCCAAGCTGTGGTCGGTCAAAACAGTTAGGCTGAATGCACACATTGCGTATTATGTGCGGATTTGCCATGCGTATTTTCATGCGGCAATCCGCAGCGTAATGCAGTAGCAGCAAAGTAAATAAGATTTAAAGTAATCTCATCTACACAGTGGAGATTTTTTTCTGCATGTAAATTGACCTGCGATGCGTATTTTAATATCTGCAGCATGTCAATTTATTCTGCGTTTCAGCTTGTGATTTGTATCTGACTAGTTTTAAAGAAAAACACACCAAAATACGCAGCATAAAACCGCACCTATTTCCGCATCAAAATGTAAATACCTTACTTAAAAACGCATCAAAAAACGCACCGGCAGGTGCGGTTTTAGCTGCAGAATTACGTGCGTGCAACTGCAGTTTTGGTGCAAATTTTTCTTGCGCATTACTGCTCCATTCCTATGGGGCTCCCAGGATCGGCAAAGTAAGCCTGTTCTCGTGATCAGTGGGAGTCACAGTGGTTGAACCCTCACCGATCAGATATTTATCACCTATCCTACGGATAGTTGATAAATATGGAGTATGGGAAAAACCCTTTAACTTCCCAAGAAGAATTATAAGCCTTTTCAGTCTCCGCTAAGATTAGTCTTAATGACAATGGGATTCATGGGAGAGTAGCATGGGTGAAGCCATTGCTATACTAGAGTAACATCAAAGCTTGTCTTACATTTGCAAAATAAAACACCTGTACCAAGCCATTTCTGATAATATTCTATGGACAGATGAATCCAAAATGGAACACTGTGGACAACACAAGTACGCAGTCTAAATGGCTGAGGATAAAAGAAAGTTGTGAACTAGCTTACCTAAACACCTGACAAAGCCAACAAGGATACTGTAGTAGTAACTGTTTACAGCAGTTTATGCATGAAGACCTACCAATATACTATGTGCCTGCACTAAAACAGTTCTGCAATTATTGCTGCAAAAAGTGGTGCAAACAAGAAGTTACTATTTCACATGGGTGATATGGATGGGTTCACTCAGGTTCTCGATTACATTTTAAGGAAGCAAATATTTTCTCACAGCCATGTATATAAGATATGTCTGACCCAATTCTTAGATGGGGTTTCGAGCAAATTTAAAAATGTATAAATACTTATGTATTAAAAGACACACAGACGTGACTTATAAGGTAAAATAATGTTCATTTAAGTAAAATGTTTGGTAGTGTTCCAAAAGACGTCACATTTTACTGAATTGGAGGCCAGCATATGTGTGCACTAAGCCATTTTATATAATTTTATTTCTACAAAATAAAAGTAGCTGTATATTATACATTAAAAGGTGTCGTTTTACAGTGAAACTAGCAAAATTTTCATAATTAATTAAATTGAGCTCCAAGCTTCATTTAATATACCAGGGTATTCATACTTACTCCCTAGTGCCTCAGATGTAACCGTCCAAGGTGCTCTATACACTATAGGTCCTCGAAGAGGTTGACCAGTGAGATAAGATTGATGGCCTTTCCTCAGGATAGGCCATCCTATATTTAATCAATGGGGGTCCGACTCGTCACGCCCGCTTGATTAGCCGAGCCCTGCTTCCCCTTTATTCCTTACTCTTCTCTACACTGTACAATGCTGTGACACTCGCAGAGGTGGGGCACAGTATTAAAGCACTATCCCATTCAAGGGAGAGATTAACTCTTTACAAACAGCTGTCTCATCCTCCTCCTCCTCCTCTAGTTTGGGTGCATAATATACAGGAAAATGTTCTTACATGGCTAATAAAAGTAACAATATTCTATATGAAGTAAATTTTAAGCTCCTTGGTAGAAGTGACCTAATTTTTCGCCCAATTTGTGTTTTTTGCTGATTTATCTGATTTGGAATCCATTAGGATTCAATGGCGAATAATTCACCAGGTGTGAGACTTGCGTTTGGTGAATTTATGAAAAAATAGGTGTATCAATTCTTGCATTGTATACAATAGACCAGCACATCTACAAAAACAGCACAACAGGTGAATTGATTCGCTCACCCCTATTCCTGACCAGATCGGAGTACAAAACTCCATACTGCCATTCAGATGCTGTATAGAACCAACCTCCCAGAGAAGTGGGAAATCTTATCGTTCAGTCAGAATCTCATGAGTTTTCAACTTCATTCTGCTGAAATGAGGAAGTAGAATTACTCCTGTAATACTCCGATGTTCTGCTGATGATAAATACAGTATAGGAAATACGTCTTAGAATTTAATCTACTGTGACTTTCTAAGCTTTTCTCAATGTTAAATACTTTTGTGTCAAAAAAGACAAAAGTATAGTAGGTATGATACCTTTATTGGCTAACCATATAGGCTCCTTCTTCAGGCAGTTTACAAATGAATGTCTTAGAAAAAAAGCACAACATTTAAGATGTTACACAAAGACAATTAGTACATGAGGTGATACATCATTAAGATAAGCCGGGGCAATAAAACTGAGGTTATAGGGGTGATGACTTTTAAGCTTTTCTCACAATCGATAGATTCTGGACCTACAGTGTACAGAACACCTTGAAAACTTGCATTTGAGGGACCAGAATTATTGCCTCTAGTATCTTACATGACCCAAGTAGGTCTACATACTATGAAAATATGACACAACACTACATGAGAAAAGGTTGTTTTATTTACATACACATGAGTTGGTTCCACGTGGTCCTTCTCAATAATTTCCATTGCAGGGGGTTGGATTACTAGATAAGAAATATACATAATTACATTTTTATATGGGATTATTCATCATGTTGCAGGTGTATTATCAACAGTGAAATGAGAGCGCAGTGGTACAATCTACATTGAATACTAAGGATCTGTTCACATCTGAGCCCTAGTTTCTGTTTGTAACAAAAACCAGAACGCAGTGCCATATCTGTCGACTGACCCCATTGACTTATAATGGGACCCATCGGGTTCCACCACGTTGCCTGTAGTTTTTTTTATTGTCAAATATGATGGAATCAGAGCATCCGACGCATATATGAACCGAGCCTAACTACAAATACAATATATTAAATATTCTGAACCTGTTTTACAGCATGTATTGTAACCATGTGCTGCATTCACAAAACTGAAGGTCAT
The DNA here is from genome assembly GCF_050947455.1 of Rhinoderma darwinii. Classification (NCBI taxonomy): domain Eukaryota; kingdom Metazoa; phylum Chordata; class Amphibia; order Anura; family Rhinodermatidae; genus Rhinoderma; species Rhinoderma darwinii. The sequence goes on along the minus strand of NC_134687.1, from coordinate 243,670,845 downwards.
TTCCCCAAATCTCCCACCGTTTCCTGCTTGTTCAGTGTCTGTACAGGGCTTGTTCTTGTGATTTGCATTCTGAGGTGGGTCATTGACTCAGAGATTTATTCTGATCATCTGATCATCCTGTATGGGGAGTACTAGCGTGATTTAAGTCTCTGTAAGGCCAGGGTTACACTGAGACGTTTTGTAGCGCTGTTGAGCTACAGCTGCAGTCCAATGATATACAGTACATTGAGTTGCATGCAACCTTGTGGACTGCAGCTGTCACTCAAGAGTTAAAATCAATCATTAGCACTACAAAAAGTCTCGGTGTAGCCCAGGTTTTAATGAACCATGCAATACTGTGTGCACCAGAAAATGTTTGATACTTGTTTTATACGTGGTGTATCCGCTATTACTTATAGAGACAAGGCTCCCCCACGATGATATGAGTACTTTGTCAGCTTGAATGCCACAGGTTGCCTAACTAAAGGATACAAAAAGTACTAGTGTTCATGTACCTTCAACTCAATTGAGCTATAGTTGAAAAAATAAAAATGTAACGATTTTCTGAAACATTGAGGAGTAAGAGAGGGGGCAGTTTTGTTAGTATATACATGTCCGATAGAGATCGCTGCAGGAGAAATGTATGGCCAGGCACAGCTTCCCCTGGTAATAAGAGCTAATTGACATCGGCTAGAGAAGCCAGGCCGGCGGAGATTGGCTGATCACCGGGCAGACTTCTATATAAACGATACAACACATGTTAAAGCTTTAGACGAACTGTTAGGGGGAAAAAAGCACCACAATCCATATGTATTATATGATTTAGCTAAGTTATTTCTTGCCATAAATTAAAACGGCCAGTTTTGATGGAATGTTAGTAGAAGTAGTATTATAACTACTGAAGAGTTAGGGTATGTTCACACGATGAGAGGCATTTACGCGTGAAAAGACAGACTGTTAACAGCTGCCTCGTTTCACACGTAAATGCTCCTCCTCGCATTTTGCGAGGCGTCTGAGACGCTCGTAAATCTTGAGCTGTGCTTCATTGAGTTCAATGAAGAACAGCTCAAATTACGTGGCAAAGAAGTGCCCTGCACTTCTTTGCCGAGGCAGTCCATTTACGCGTCGTCGTTTGACAGCTGTCAAACGACGACACGTAAATTACAGGTCGTCTGCACAATACGTCGGCAAACCCATTCAAATGAATGGGCAGATGTTTGCCTACGTATTGTAGCCCTATTTTCAGGCTTAAAACGAGGCATAATACGCCTCGTTTACGTCTGAAAATAGGTCGTGTGAACCCAGCCTAACAGTAACTACAAACACAGTGTCGAAGTTGTTTACAGCCAGTTCAGCAGCCCACAAGTTACTGTAGTTATGTGACTGGCAACCTACACTGCAAGCACATTATCTGCTAGTACGGCACGAAGCATACAATGCTCCAGCTCTGTTTCTGTCTTTCACCCCTGGTGTGTGTCCCAATAACGTCATTGGATAGCAGGTTATTTATCCATGGCAACTGTATCTGTGGGTTCTGTGCTGTTTCTGATCCACTGTTGTGATGACCAGTCCAATTCTGGCTCTGATTCTGGGTTGCCCTCTAGTTTTGTGGTCTGGCTTTTATTTGTCTTCTGGTTAGAACTTTTGTTTACATCTCTTGGCTTTCTTCTGGATCATCACTTGGTTATTTCTGTGATCAATCTTTTTGCTAAGACTTCAGCTTGTGGAACCCATTTGTGGGAGAGGGGGTTCAAGGTCTTAATGATATCCTAGTTGAACTATTTGATTTTGTGCTGAACTGCCTTGGAATATAACATTATGTACCGTACATCAGTTGATGTGTCTCCTAGTATTGCATTTTTATGTTGTAGGATAATTGGAAATTCTGTGTACAGGAGCGTAACTATAGGGGTGCAGTGGTTGCAGTCACATCCGGGCCCTGGTGCTACTACATCGCAGAATTTCAGTATTATAAATGAAGCATGATGCATCAGGGCACAAGAGCTTCAAGTTATGCCTCTGGCTGTGTGTGTGTATAAAACGGACACTGAACAAGTGATTTATTATCACTGCAGGCTTGTGTATTATACATTTTCTCAGATTGGTAAGCCTTGGATTTATTTTTGTTTTACTCATGTTTGTAACAGCCAGATGGCACTGCTTAATATCGGGAAACGTCAGAGGGTGATCACATTTATACAAGAAAATTAGACAAGCGTTAAGTGACAGTGTTTGTTTAGAAAATAGTTCATGTTTTAGTAGATGAACCAGACATTTAGTAAATGTCACTTAAACACAAATAAAAATATTAACCATGTCAATTTTGAATATATAATTTATTTACCATGCAGAAAATGCCAAGATATACACAGCATAATGTCAAGCCATACAAATTCCCTCAAAAGGTACCCGTAATCAGCTTTTAGCCCCCTAAAGTGCTCCCACCATAGGACATGCAGAGACCTTACAAAATATAGACATGTGTGTCATCAATAGCGCAGCATGCCTTATAAAGAGAACTTTGAAAAAGTGAATATTGAGGCATCCGCTGGGTGTGTCTTCATCCTAGAAATTCCAGCGTTTATGACGCCAATCTCACCCATCTTTTCCTGATTGACCTGGATGACACCTCCTGTTGTTTACCATCTAGGAGAAGTTTAAGGGGCTAAAATTGCATGACAGGTTCTCTTTAAATCCTAATTCCGCCACAAAAACTCCCCTGTACAACTATAACAACCCCTAGGTCCATTGCACATTGACACCTTTTTTTGTATTCATCTGCTTTTTATCTTTTAGTTCAAGCACGTGTTCTCCCAACTTACCACAGTACTACAAACTATTTTTTATAACTGATTTGGGTAGAGCCTCCTGCCCTGTTCTCTCCCAGGACCCCTATTTAAATAATTGTCTGTGACCACGACAGTTAGGACCACTAGGAGACCCTGTGTAACCCAAAATAAGTATTTACAAGTTGTTGTCATTTTTTTAATAAATACTTTTAGAGGTCTTAATGCCACTCTTACTGAGTAAAAGATGGTAAGGACAATGCCAAACAGATAGGGGAATGGTCTGAAAAAAGTGCTGACTTTACTTTGCCTAGGAACCCTCACATTTAAAGAGGTCATGTCTGATTGCTGGGTGCCCCACTGCTGGGACCCCCACTAATCACTAGTACAGGGGTTACGGGCCCCCCTGTCCACCTCACTGCACCCTCCGCAGTGAGGAGAAGATTAAATGGAGTGGGTTGTGCAGTCGGTACCCTTGTTCTGGTGATCAGAGGGGGTCACAGAGGCAGGGCCGGCATAAGAACCTGGCAAACCCAGGCAAGTGCCAGGGCCCACTGCCTTCGGGGGGGCCCACTCGACTGCCGGTTGCTTTACGCTGCCACTTTACATAGCGGCGGGTGCAGCGGCGGACTGGCCCACCAGTGGATCCTCTGGTGGGTTAAGCCACCAAACTGCATCAGTAAGCTCTGCTCTATGCCCTGCCACTCACGCAAGGGACATCAGCATTCCAGTGCAAGTGACGTAATCAAATCGACGTGATTACGTCACTGCGCCGAGTCACAGAAAGTAGACAGACAGGAGTGACAGGACCCATTTTTTTTATTGCCGCAAAGGGTGCCTAACTTCTATATGGGGACACAAACTGAGGACCTAAATTCTATATGGGGCATAAACAGTGCATAACTTCTATATTGGGGGCACATACTGGGAGCCTAACTTCTATATGGGGGCACAAACTGAGGGCCTAACTTCTGCAAGGGGTATAAAGGGGGCCTAACTTCTATATGGGGGCATAAAGGGGGCCTAATTTCTCTAAGGGGGTACAAAGAGGGCCTTACTAATATATGGTGGCACAAAGGTAGCCTAACTAATACATAACGGCACAAAGGGGGCTTACGTTTTTTTATATTAGGTGTCTAGTTTCCGCCATTTTACTGCCGCAGCCACGTGAGTTGCACCGCAAAGGGGCCCACTGAGGCCTTGTCGCCCAAGAGTCCACATAAACCTGGAGCCGGCTCTGCCCAGCGGTTGCATCCCCATGATCAGACATTTATAGCCTAGCTTGTGGATAGGTAATTAATGTCTATCTTGGCACAACCCCTTTTAGACTCACATGCACAAAACAAAAAACAACTTACACAAGCCCGGAGCAATGTTAGAGAAAGACCCTGTGCTCAACTTTGGGTGGGAGGTGCTATCATGCAAATCACAGTGGTATGACATCATTGAATTGTTACACTCAGTCACAAGGTAACCCACCTCAACAGAGAGAATGGCTAAGGCGAGGATAAACTGTTGTACAGTATGTACACTGTGGTTAGCAATTTGATAAAAATGAATGCATCATATTTCAGCAGCATTGTATAGTAAGTACGTCATTTAATAAACTTGTTTTGATAACTTTTAGTTGTTTGAATGATTTTTAAATGTGTGATGGTGGAAGCCCCAGTTTAATTGCCCCATTTCCCCTTTATATAATTCATCCTCGTACATACGGGGAAAGTGCCAGTTTATAGTGAGATTCTGGGCACGATCAAAATTTTGAATGTCATAAGACAAATCTCAGCAAATTGGACATATGCTTTACAAATACAAACATATTCCATTATGTTTGCAGCAGACAGTAATGCAATATACTTAGGTTTACATATGAAAGTTAGAATCGACACACTCACCCTCAATGACAGGACATGAAGATTCCAGGCTGCGGGAGATTCTTGGTGTTGAGATCTTGTCAAGTGTGGAAGGCATCGATTTTGAACGCAGTCTCCTACCAGAGCCTTCCTCATCCTTCCAAAATTTGAAATGAGACATTTTATAAGTGACGATCTGTGGCACTCTATATACTCTCCACAACCCCTTTGTAGTCTTCTGTAGGTGGTGCTTAATAGATTTAGGCTCTGTATAGATGTGGACATTTAGGGGGGTCGTAGCTTAAAGACTCCATTTGTACAATTGCATAAGATCACTTTCAGTTGAATTTCCCACATAACATTTAGTTCAAAAAATACACTACATTAGTGTAAAGGATTTGCCAGACACAGCTTCTGTGTCGACGCCCGTGGTTAATCAGCCTGCATCTGTGCCTAGGTCTGCTGGAGTGACTCAATCAGCTACCACTCAGGCTGGTAGGTTGAGAAGTGGGAGAACCTATCACAGCCTTGCCAGATGGTTCTAACTCCCGCCCTTGGTCTATGTATACCTTCATTTGCTGCTTGTCCTTTGCCTGTGATTGTCCTGTTTCCTGGCTCTGCTGTTCCTGCTATATATAATTGACCTCTGCTTCATATCGACCCTGGCTTGACTGACTACTATTCTTCTGCTCTGCTTTTGTTACCACGCACTCTCCTGGTTTGACTCGGCTCATTCACTCTCCTGTTGCTCACGGTGTTGCCGTGGGCAACTGCCCCACTTGCCTGCTTCAGTGTACCCTTGCCCTGTGTTGTCTGTCGTGCACATATTGAGTGTAGGGACCGTCGCCCAGTTGTATGCCGTCGCCTAGGACGTGCCATGCAAATAGGCAGGGACTGGGTTGCGGGTAGATTAGGGCTCACCTGTCTGTCTCCCTACCCTGCCATTACATAATCACAGGCCCATATACCTTTTCTACCCTGGTCCCTGACACAACTATGGACCCCCTTGAGGCCCTGGCTCAGCAAATGCAGGGTCTCTCCCTACAGGTCCAAGACCTGGCTCAGAGGTGCAACCAGCGTGATGCCACCCTGGTAGTGCCCCCCACATCACCTCTTGAACTCCACCTCAAGTTGCCTGACCGGTTCTCAGGGGACCGGAAGACTTTTTTCTCCTTCCGGGAGAGTTTGTAGGCTCTATTTCCGTTTAAGACCCTGAGAACCAGCGAGTGGGTATAGTTATGTCCCGGCTCCAGGTCGGCCCCCAGGAATGGGCCTTCTCCTTGGCTCCTGACGCCCCTGAACTTTCGTCTGTTGACCTTTTTTTTTCTGCTCTCGGGCTCATCTATGACGAGACTGACAAGACTGCCTTTGCCGAGAGTCAGCTGGTGACCTTACGGCAGGGTAAGAGACCCGTTGAGGAGTACTGTTCTGACTTTAGGAAGTCGTGTGTAGCTTCTCAGTGGAATGACCCTGCCTTGAGGTGTCAGTTTAGATTGGGTCTGTCGAACACCCTGAAAGACCTGTTAGTTATCCCTCTTCGGACTCTCTAGATCAGGTTATGGCTTTAGCGGTACGTCTTGACCGACGTTTCAGGGAACGACGACTTGAACGTTTTTGTGCCTTCTCCTCTGGCTCCCCTATGATGGCTTCCGAGGTTCCGTTGCTTCGTTCTTCCACGAAAAACTCGTATGAACCAATGCAACTCGGGGCCTCCGTGTCTCCCCAACAACGTAGAGAGTTCCGCAGGAAGAACGGTTTCTGCTTCTACTGTGAAGATGACAAGCATCAAGTGAACGACTGTCCTAGGCGTAAGAATAAGCAGCTGGAAAAGTTCCGCGCCTAAGTGACCATCGGGAAGGTCGCTTGGGCGCACAGGTATTTCCCGTAAATATGAAGCCTAATAAAATCTTGCTTCCCTTTCAGGTCTCTTTTGGTGGAAGGTCTGCCACCGGCAGTGCCTTCGTGGACTCAAGGTCTTCTGCTAATATTATGTCTGTGGAATTTGCTATGTCTCTAGCTATACCATTGATTGATTTGCCTAAACCTGTCCCGGTAGTGGGTATCGACTCCACTCCACTTGCTAATGGTTATTTTACGCAGCATACCCCTGTATTTGAACTCATGGTTGGCTCCATGCATTTGGAGCAGTGTTCTGTGTTGGTGATGCAGGGATTATCATCCGATTTGGTTTTAGGCCTTCCTTGGTTGCAGATGCATAATCCCACGTTTAACTGGAATACTGGGGATCTTACTAAATGGGGTAATGAATGCAGGACTTCCTGTTTTTCTATCAATTTGGTTTCTCTCGCTGAGGAGGTGAACACCCTACCTGAGTTTATTCAGGACTTTGCTAATGTTTTTTCTAAAAAAGCCTCCGAAGAGTTACCTCCTCATAGAGAGTACGATTGCGCAATCGATTTGGTACCAGGAGCTAAGCTCCCTAAAGGTAGGATATTTAATCTCTCTTGTCCTGAACGTGAAGCTATGAGAGAATATATCCAGGAAAGCCTGGCCAAGGGTTACATTCGCCCCTCTACTTCCCCGGTAGGTGCTGGCTTCTTCTTCGTAGGGAAGAAGGATGGTGGTCTTAGGCCATGCATCGATTACCGGAGCTTGAATAAGGTCACTGTAAGGAACCAATATCCCCTTCCTTTGATTCCTGATCTCTTCAATCAGATTCAGGGGGCCCAATGATTCTCTAAGTTTGATCTTCGGGGGGCTTATAACCTTATCCAAATCAGGGAAGGGGATGAGTGGAAGACTGCGTTTAACACGCCCGAAGGTCATTTCGAATACCTCGTCATGCCCTTTGGGTTGTGTAATGCTCCCGCGGTCTTCCAGAATTTCATAAATTAGATTTTAAGAGACTACCTGGGGGTATTTCTTGTAGTGTACCTTGATGATATACTTGTGTTTTCCAAGGACTGGTCCTCCCACATTGAGCATGTCAGGAAGGTGCTCCAGGCCCTTAGGGAGAACAAACTCTTTGCTAACACTGAAAAATGTGTGTTTGGGGTGCAGGAGATATCATTTTTGGGTCAAATCCTCACTCCTAACGAATTCCGCATGGACCCTGCCAAGGTTCAGGCTGTGGCGGAATGGGTCCAACCTGCCTCCCTGAAGGCTTTACAGTGCTTCCTGGGGTTCGCTAATTATTACAGGAGATTTATTGCTAACTTCTCGGTCATCTCTAAGCTTCTTACGGACCTTACTCGCAAAGGTGCTGATTTCCTCCACTGGCCTCCAGAGGCGGTTCAGGCTTTTGAGGTCCTTAAGAGGTGCTTTGTCTCTGCCCCAGTGCTGATTCAGCCTTACCAAATGGAGCCATTCATCGTGGAGGTTGACGCCTCCGAGGTGGGAGTGGGTGCTGTCTTGTCCCAGTGTATTAGGTCTCTCACCCATCTCCGTCCCTGTGCCTACTTCTCCAGGAAGTTCTCCCCCACTGAGAGTAACTATGACGTTGGCAACCGCGAACTCTTAGCCATTAAATGGGCATTTGAAGAGTGGCGCCACTTCCTGGAGGGGGATAGGCACCAGATAATGGTCCTTACCGACCACAAAAATCTAGTTTTCCTAGAATCTGCCCAGAGGCTAAACCCGAGACAAGCTCGATGGGCGTTGTTTTTTACTAGATTCAACTTTGTGGTCACCTATAGGGCTGGGTCTAAGAATATTAAAGCTGATGCACTGTCGCGTAGCTTCACGGCCAGCCCTCCTCCTGAGGAGGATCCTGCTTGTGTTTTGCCCCCAGGTATAATCATATCCTCTGTTGATTCTGACTTAGCCTCCGAAATTGCGGCTGATCAAGGTTCAGCTCCCGGGAACCTTCCTGAGAACAAGCTGTTTGTTCCCCTGCAATTCCGGCTAAGAGTACTCAGGAAGAATCATGAATCTGGCCATCAAGGCATCCTGGGTACCAAGCACCTCATTTCTAGAACCTATTGGTGGCCTGGGTTGCTTAAAGACGTTAAGGCCTACGTCGCCGATTGTGAAACTTCTGCTAGGTCCAAGACTCCCAGGTCCCGACCAGCGGGCTTACTATGTTCTTTGCCCATTCCCCAGAGACCTTGGACCCATAACTCCATGGATTTTATCACCGATCTGCCACCATCCCAAGGCAAGTCGGTGGTGTGGGTTGTAGTGGACCGCTTCAGCAAGATGTCCCACTTTGTACCCCTCAAGAAACTACCCAATGCCAAGACGTTAGCTACCTTGTTTGTCAAACACATCCTGCATCTCCATGGGGTTCCTGTTAATATTGTTTCTGACAGAGGGGTACAATTTGTTTCATTGTTTTGGAGGGCCTTCTGTAAGAAGTTGGAGATTGATCTGTCCTTCTCCTCGGCCTTCCATCCTGAAACTAATGGCCAAACTGAGAGGACTAATCAGTCTCTAGAACAATATTTAATGTGTTTTATCTCGGACTGTCAAGATGATTGGGTCTCCTTCATTTCCCCTCACCGAATTCTCCCTTAATAACCGGGTCAGTAACTCGTCGGGGGTCTCCCCCTTCTTCTGTAATTTTGCTTTTAATCCACGGTTCTCCTCCATTTCACCTGGTGGTTCCAACAATCCCGAGGTAGATGTCGTTCATCGGGAACTGTGCACAGTCTGGGCCCATGTTCAGAAGAACCTTGAAGCGTCCCAGAGTATCCAAAAGACTCAGGCAGATAAGAGACATTCTGCTAACCCCTTGTTTGTGGTCGGGGATCTGGTGTGGCTATCTTCAAAAAATTTGCGCCTTAAAGTTCCGTCCAAAAAATTTACTCCCCGGTATATAGGGCCGTACAAGATCATTGAGGTCCTTAACCCTGTCTCCTTCCGGCTGGAGTTACCCCCGTCCTTTCATATACACAACGTGTTCCATGCCTCCCTCCTGAAATGCTGCTCCCCGTCCTTGGCTACCTCGAGGAAACCTCCGGTCCCTATTCTCACCCCTGAAGGGGTAGAATTCGAGGTGGCCAGGATTGTGGACAGCAGGATGGTCCAAGGCTCCCTCCAGTACCTGGTCCATTGGAGAGGATACGGGCCTGAGGAGAGGACTTGGGTACCCGCCCGGCATGGGCTATTGCTCAGGAAGTTCCATCTTCGGTTCCCCAACAAGCCAGGTCCACCTAGGAAGGGTCCAGTGGCCCCTCATAAAATGGGGGTATTGTGAAGGATTTGCCAGACACAACTTCTGTGTCGACGCCGGTGGTTAATCAGCCTGCATCTGTGCCTAGGTCTGCTGGAGTGACTCGATCTGCTACCACTCAGGCTGGTAGGTTGAGAAGTGGGAGAACCTATCACAGCCTTGCCAGACGGTTCTAGCTCCTGCCCTTGGTCTATGTATACCTTCATTTGCTGCTTGTCCTTTGCCTGTGATTCTCCTGTTTCCTGGCTCTGCTGTTCCTGCTATATACAATTGACCTCTGCTTCATATCGACCCTGGCTTGACTGACTACTATTCTTCTGCTCTGCTTTTGTTACCACCCACTCTCCTGGTTTGACTCGGCTCGTTCACTCTCCTGTTGCTCATGGTGTTGCCGTGGGCAACTGCCCCACTTCCCTGCTTCAGTGTACCCTTGCCCTGTGTTGTCTGTCGTGTACATATTGAGTGTAGGGACCATCGCCCAGTTGTACGCCATCGCCTAGGACGGGCCGTGCAAGTAGGCAGGGACTGGGTTGCGGGTAGGTTAGTGCTCACCTGTCTGTCTCCGTACTCCGCCATTACAATTAGTATTTATGACATATTCAAAAGGGTTTGAAATACTATGTTTATACCTTCTTTTCTGAATCTGTATCATCACTTGTAAGGTCAAGTTTTCCAATGTCAGCCTCTATTCTCAGGTTAGACTTTGTGGCCCATGATCGAGATAATGGCATAATCTCTTGAGTTGTGACAGTGGTGGTTTCTTCCAGTTCCCTCTCTACATCACTTTCCATTTCTGAAGCATCAAGACTAAGTCTTCAAAAAGAAATCAACACCATTAGTACAAACAAATCCAATAAATAGTATATGGTCTTTTTATGGGCTATTTTGACACAGCACATGATTACAGTGAGAAAGTATAAATAGTTAAAAGTTGGTGGTTTGGGAGTCTTATATTTTATTAACAATAAACCTTCTTTTTTTAAACCCTAACGACCAAACCAGTTTTGGCCTTTTGGCTTTTTTTTGGCTAACCACAACAATGCGCCATATGCCCTATTACAGCATATGGGCGTTGTGGAGGTAGGCCTATGCTTGAAAAGTGCAAAGAAAGAGTATGTAATGAATGGCCAGCTGCAGCTTTCAGCAGAGCTTACATCTGAGTTTCTGAAGCCAGACCAGTTTTTTAAAATTGATTAATATATATATATAATTTTTTTTTTATAAAGAAAAAATGAGACACCGTGTTGTCAATAGCGACCACGGCATCTAAGCCGTTCGAAAGAGGAGTCGGCCCCCTCTGACAGCCCATCGACAACCACACGCGACTTGATTGTGAGGTGCCGATAATTGTCATAGCAGCCAGGGGCCTAATGAAGGCACCCAGGTCTGCCATCTTTCTGCTCCTGTTAAGCCCGACAGAGGCAGAGCTGAATAGGAGCCAGTAAAAATTACAATGCACAGAAATACATTAGTTGGTTTAAATTCCCTAGGGGAACTAATAAAAAAATGAAAAAAATTGTTAAATAAA